>NW_020884933.1:3649714-3723768 GCF_003945725.1 Corapipo altera
AGGACCGGCCTCCACCCGCAGCGTGGAATCTCAGAATCGTTTAGGTGGGAAAACACCTGAGAGATCATCGAGTCCAACACACGTGGCAGAGCCGGGACAGACTCGCCGACCCCATTTTGCAGATGGGAACAGCGAGGTGCTGAGCTGGTGACCCCAACAGCCCCAGCCCCACCCCAACGCCCAACCCACAGCAGGGAGAGGGTCCCCCAAAGCCTCTGGGGAGGGCAGAGCCATGTCAGGGTGCTGGACCCAAACCAGCACCCAAATGCTGAGTACAAACCATCACCCAGGTGCTGGTCCCAAGCCCTTGCCCAACGCTGGGCAAGGTCAGGGTGCCCAATGCCCTGTGCAGGTCAGGGTGGCACAGCCAGGGCACAGCAGGGAGCAGCACTCCAGCCCTGCCTCTGTGCCTGCCTCCGAGCAGTTTGGGAGCTGAATTCCCACCTGCCACAGGCACCTGCGTGGGCTGGGGACAGATGGTGCCCCTCCCACGGGGAAGGAGTGGAATGAAGTTTTCCAAAGCCAGTTACATTTCGATGGCACCAAAGTGTGGCCACTCCGCGTTCTCATGTTTTCATTTAAAAAGTAACTCTCTTGAAATTTCCATTTTACAAGCAGATAAAATAGTTTTAGAAGATGAAATTGGAATGAAAAATATTTCAACCCACCTGGATTTTTTTTTCACCTATAATTTAATTTTTTACAGGAAGACCACTTGCTTTTTTTCCTTTGCTTTTTTTTTTTTTTTTTTTTACTCTATTAGTGAATGAAAAATTTGGGGATTTCTGTGAGATGGAAAAGCTGGTTTTCCCCAACTGTGAGATCTGGTGGCCCCAGCAAAGACCCCATTGGCTTTGCCCCCCAAAAAGTCTTCACCCAAGGGGACGAACAGGATGAGGGTGAGCACCAGGCTGGCTCTCAGGCTGTGCCGAGCCTTAAACCCAGGTCTTAACCCAGTCCCATCAGAGGTCCAGGATTTTCTGGAGGGGTCGGCCCCTCCCTCTGGGGAGTCTCTGCTGCACCCACTTCTGCAGAACCAGGTCCTGGTGGCAGGAGCTCGACCTTCTTGGAAGGGGGCCCCAGGCCCGTTTCCCGGAATCGCGGTGCCCGGCGCTGAGGCTCCGCTTCCTGTCACCACCTTCTTCTGGGGAGGGACAGCATTCCCCTCTCCCTTGACACAAAAAAACAGAGGAGAACCTCTTTGGCCACCCCCAGCCCTGATTCCAGTTGACCCCCCGGATTTGTGTCTGGGATGGTGGAGCAGGGCTGGCCCTGCATCCCAGAGCATCACCCTTGGGACACCCTCCACTAGACCAGGTTACTCCAAGCCCTGTCCAACCTGGCCTTGAACACTTCCAGGGATGGAGCAGCCCCTTCCTGTCACTCCAGGCCCTTGTCCAGAGTCCCTCTCCAGCTCTCTTGGAGCCCCTTTACACACTGGAAAGGGGTCTAAGGTCTCCCCAGAGCCTTCCCTTCTCCGGGATGGACACCCCCAGCTCTCCCAGTCTGTCTCCAGGGCAGAGGGGCTCCAGCCCTCAGATCAATCCTTTTTGGCTCAATCCTTTCTGTGCTCAGGATTTGGAGATACAGGACACCCCAACCCATTTTAGGGGGTTCCCACATGGGAAGCACAGAGGGTTCAATCCCCCCAGTTCAGCCCAGATCCCTCCTGGCATGTTACAAACCCAGGGAGTGTTGGAAGCTCCGAGACCTTTATGAGTTATCCACCCACATATCAGTCTACGAAAAACAGAATATATATTTTTTTAAATCCCAAACTGGCACTTTTCTGAGTGAAAAAATATCTTTGAGTGCTGAGCCTCGTCCAACCTGCGCTTGCCCTCTTTTCCTGACATAAGAAGAGCCCCTTTGAAGACATCAAATATCATCTGAGCGGGAAGGATCCGCACAAAAGGACATGGGCAGCCTTCCACCGAGGGGAGTTGGTGAAACGAGCGTGGCCCAAAGATCCCTCTTTGTTCATCTGTGTCAGTCTGGAAACGAAACAGAGGAGGGAGGAGGAAACGGGGTGAGGAGACTGGGATGGAGCAGGTTCAGTCAAGGTTTGTACAGCACTTTGCTCAGTGGGGTCTGGTCTCTGAGGATCCACCTTGCTCCTGAAGAGCCCCCAGGGCCATCGGGGATGCTGCAGGGAGGAGGAGGAGATTCCCAGGAAGGCAACAGTGAGAGAGACTAAGGTGCTCCTGCAGCAGTGCTGAGGTCCCAAAAGAGAGAGAAAGAGAGGGAAAGGGAAGGGAAAAAAACTTCCTTTTGTTCTCCACCAGGCAAAGCCTCGGGCATGGATCACTTCCAAAGGGTCCAAGGAGGCAGGAGGATTTACAGCTCTGGGATTATACACTTTGCATAGATATAAAGCACTGGGCCACGTGGCCAGAGCAGCAGAGTCAGGGTGGGGTGAGGGACGAGTCCCAAACATAGTGTCCTTCAGCTCTTCTAGGAAAACTCCACCTTCCTCCTCCCACCTCTTCCCAGCTCATCCTCACTCTGTGCCTCTGTGATCTATCCCCAAACTCTGAACTGTGGGAAACCAATTTTTTTCTAACAAAGCCGGTTTTCTTCCTCCTCCGGAAAGTGTCTGATCTTGCAACCAAAATACTGAAAACCTTTAAAAAGTGAAAATTTTCAGCTAAAGGATTGTGATCCCATGTTTGCTTTGAGTGGGAACAATCCCATTTTGGCATAAGGTTGACAGAAAGATGAAATCTTCCACAGAAAAGGTCAGTTTGGGTTTGTCCTGAATCCCATCCAAGGCAAAGCAGCTCTGAATCAGGCAACATCCTCATCCTTCCAGGAAAGTCTTCTCCAAGATGAATCCAAAGCCCGTTACCACAGGTTATGAATTGGCATTTCTGGCAAATGGGTGGTGAAGAACATCTCCTTTGGTTTCTATTTTTTCCTCTATGGAAAGAGCAACTTCAGAAACAAAATCTGACTTCTCTGAAGATGCTCATCTGAAAAATCTGTGTGTGATGATGGGAACAAGTCCCCTGAATTCCTCTGCTTCCTGCCTTGTCTCGGATTCTCTCTCTCCTCCTTTCAAGGCAAAACAAGGAAAAGAAGCACGTGGAAAGATGAGAAAGAGGGGAATTTGGGATAGGAAAATAGGGAGAAAATGAGGGAAGAAAGTACCTTTTCCCTTTCAGAGCAGTGTTTTGGGCATGGAGCTCTGCGTTGACACAGCTAAACCCCAGAGTCCCATCTTTTCCAAGGTGGAAATTCCAAGAGATGGGCAGCAAAGCTGGTTTTCCACCCAAATTACTCCAGCCACTGTCATTCCTGTGGAGCTGCGGTGCCCAGCAGTGCCCACGGCGCTGCCCGGGGGTCCGGGGCTCACCCCGGGCTCCTCCCGGGAGCGGGACCAGCCCCTCCCGGGGCAAACCCGCAGCTCCGGGCGCCTCATCCCCCTCCGACACGGGGCTGGCGAGCCCGGGGGTCCCGCGCAGACCCTCGAGGGAGGTCCGAGGCTCGCGGGCTGCCGAGCACACGGAGCGATCCGGCTCTGCCCGGACGCGCTGGCGGGGCCGCGGCCGCTGCGGAGCTCTTGGACCCCGCTCGCCTCTTGCGTAAAGCCAAGCGATGATGCACCGAGTTCCTGTAAGTGATGAGCGGCTCCTGGCTCCCTGTGAAAGCCACAGGCCGCTGCCTGCCCGGGGGCTGGCACCGCTCCCCCTGCCCCGGCCAACGGGACCCCCTCGGGGATTCTCCGGGAGGGGGGATCCCGACACCCCGGGAGCTGCACACAGAGAGGGGGACATGGGAAAATACTGGGGGGGGTGCAGCAATTTGGGCTCAGCCTCAGCCCTAACCTTAACCCCGACCCTTGGCAGCCCCCCCGGCCGGCAGCTGGGCCGTGCCTCAGTTTCCCCCCATTGCACGGGCAGCCCGGGTTCAGCTGGATTTTAGGGAGCCGAAGGTGATGGATAAAGGAGAGGCAGCTGTGAGGCAAAACCCCCGGTGCCTGGAAGTGCTGCTCCCCCACAGGGAGAGGAGGATGTGGCGAGGGGGGGTCTCCAGACAGTGACCGATTTCCCTCTGTGCCTGCAAAGCCTCAGCCTGGGGGAGGAGGGAGCTGCGAGCGGAGGAGCTGCAGGTCTCCCAGCCCCGCTGGAGCCGAACCCCTGCTCAGAACCCTGCGAGCCATGTCCAGCCAAGCTGTGCCACCAGCACAGACACACGGACACAGGACACCTGGCTCCCCTCTCCCCATGGGCGTGTGCCGCCGTTTGGGGGGGTATTTTTTTTCCCTCTCCTCTTTTTTTTTTTTTTTCGTTTCTCTGCTTTTCCAATAACGTTACTCATCTGGAGCAGGACCCGGCACCCACCACTCCCGTCTGCACTCCCTGCTCCCGGTGTTTGTCTGCCTTGTTTCCTTCGGGGAGATGCTCACTCGCACGTGGTGGCTGCTTGTCTGAGCCGTCACGGTGCCGAGCGGGAATTACTCATGGTGCAAGGTTTGAGGAAGGAGGGGGAAGGCCAGATTCGGTGCTTTGTCTGCAGTTGTTCATTTCTCACTCTTTGATATATTTTTTTTCCCCTCCTCTCTTTCTTCTCCTGCCAATGTTCTCCATCCTGGCTCCCTGAGCTCCCTCCTCCTTGGTCTTACACTGGGGCTGGAGAGTCTGGCTAAGTCCCTGTGGGATGTAAAATGTCCTTTGCTGCACTGTCCCACGGTTGCAAAATGGCCCCTGTTCCCTCATATCCAGCTGGAAGAACTCATCCCTCCTCTTGGGACCCCTCTCTTCCCGCTCTGCCCACTTCCACCACTCCACAGTTGCCCATTTCCACTCACTCTTGGCCCAACTTTCCCCTGTCTCTGCCATGACATCCCCACATGGCACTGGCCACCACAGCACCAACCACTCTGCCCAAGGGGGACCCACCCCACCATCCCTCTGAGGGCCGAGGGCCTGGCGTGTGACACCTCAGCCAGCACGAGGCAGAACAGCAGGATAGAGGTGGGGAAAATAGACCTGGAAAGCCCCAGATCCTTGTTCCAGGCTGAGGGCTCAGCCAGGCTCCCCGGAGGGTCCCTGCCAAGGGTCGCTGTGGAAATTCCCACGTTGGCAATGCCAGGGCACAACCCAGTGTGTGCCTGGGAAGACTCAACAGAAAAGCATTCGGGACACACGGTCCTTCCCCTGCTCCGCGCAAACCCGCGGCAGATCAATGAATATTTTAACAAAGAAATATTTCATTAAAAGGGTTGATTGCTTAATGAACTGCCCCCGTGAGCCATCAAAACGCGATGGGTTTTTTTTTCCTCCCTTTAACGAAGGCGAAGATTCATATCACGAAGAACTGGCTTATCAAATTACCGTAATAGCCTGTGTAGACCCAGCCCGGGGAGCGGCGCGGGGAGCCCGGGGGCTGCTCCCCCCGGGATGAGGCTCCACGGACCCCACGGGTGTGTCCAGGTGGCACCAAACAAGGTGGGACCGGAGCAGGGTCCCTGGGCACTGCTGCAGTGGGATCCCTAAATCCCACGGCTGGGATGGCAGGAGGCAGGTCTGCTTTCGTTTGGGCTGCCAGTATTTGAGGAGAAAGGAAATTATCTTTTTTTTTTTTTTTTTTCACAACCCGAGAACATTGTGGTAAAGGGACATTTTGATGTCTGAGGCCACGAATCCAGCACAGCTCTGCTGGGTTTGCACCAGGACTCCAGACTCCTCTGCCTGGCTCTCGTCTTGGAATCACAGGGTCAGAGAATGGTTTGGGTTGGAAGGGACCTCAAAGATCACCCAGTTCCAACCCCTGGGGTGATTAAAACAGACAGGCATCCAAAAATGTAATCCCTCTCTCTTATCCATACTGGGTGCTTGTTTGTGTGCCCTGATGAAACCACCGGTGCTGCTGCCACTTCCCCAGAGCTGCCAGGCAGGATGCCAGCTCTGCTTCCTCGCTCCTTTTGGAAGTTCCCACTGCATTGCCTTTTTAAAGTTTATTAATGAAAATATTCCTCTTCATCCCAGGTTTCCTAACAGCTCCACTCAGGGTGAGAGCTGCCAGGGGCTCTGCAGGGCTCCGGGCTGGGCACGGCTGGCGGGATCGAGTCATTAACAGGCGGGAAATGAACAATAACCTGACAAGAAACGACCAATTTTCCATCAATTAGAGCGAAGCCTCTTTTTGTCTTTTAGTAAAATTAAGTTTTGCTGACTGGTGATTACTTTGGTCTGATGACAATTCATTAACATTTACACGGGGAGGATGCTAATGGCACGGCAGGAGGAGGAGGAGGGGGAAAGGTGGCGAAGCAGACTGTGCACTTGGATAGAAATGTGGGTTTGGAGGAGGTCTGGAGGTCAGGGTCTAGCCTGGTCAGTGCTCCAGCAGCAGGACAGGACAGGGAGGAAGGGGGAAGCAGCCCCAGAGCAGGGCAGCAGGAAGCCACCCTGCTCCTCGCAGCAGGAGCACAAAAGCGCTTTGTTTGGGCTGCAGTGCAGCCCCTCGAGCCACTGCCCCCACCGAGGGCTCCTTGGCTTAACGACACTGCTGCATCCCGGGGTCTGGCACCAGATCCAGGCCCTGGCCAGAGCCACCGAGTTGCTCTCGGGAGCGAGGGGACAGCAGGGACACAGCAGCCCGTGCCTGTGCTCCCTGTGCCCTTGTACCAGCTCCAGCCCCTGCAGGGTGGGAACGGGGTGGCAGCAGGGCTCTGAACCTGGCACGAGCAAGAGCAGGGATGGGCAGTGGCAGGAGTGAGCTGGTCCTGCAAGACCAGCCAGGGAAGTCCCCACCAACACCTTGAGCCACTGCCTAAAGCAGACACAATGGAGCCCAAACTTCTGCCAGAGAGTACAGAACACTGAGTCCTGTCCTGCAGACATGAATATATGTGAACATGACCCTGCAAAAATCAAGTCATTCAATGGATCAGAGCTGCCTCTCTTGCTGGATTAGGCCTCCTCATCCTATAACTCACCCCCAAAACCAAAGGCAGGAGTTTCTCAGGCTGCTGCTCCATTTGCACACACATGTAGATCAGATGTGTCTGTACCTGAGCCGGTTTGGAGGGGCCCTCACCTCACAGGAGCCCCCTCAACCATCCTCTGCTCTTTTGAAACCATCCTCTGCTCTTTTGAAAACTTTCTCGGGCAAAACCTAACCCCAAACTTCCGCCTGTATTTTCTTATTTGTACAAGCTCCCCAGTGATTCCAAATCTGGCACTCATCCGCTCCGGGGCTCTGCAGAAAGGAGCTGCCTGTGCAATCCCTTCCCAGGGAAACGGGCAGGGATTAGATCATCCCAAGGCGATTGTGAAAGCAGAGGGAGTATTTACTGTAAGAAGCCTTTGATTCAGCCAGGAGGGTGTTCGAGAGCTCCGTCAATGGGATTGGGAATGTGTTGAATCAGAGGCACAGCCGAGCCCTCCCTGCCCGCACTCCAAACTCCAGGTCCCGGGACATTTCCTCGAATCCCTGTCCTGCCAAAGGGCAGCAGTGGCTGGGCCTGAAGGATGCAAACATTTAGTCAGAAAAAAGGTCACGTTCTCACCAGGTTTTCCATTTCTTCCCCCAGCTAACTGCAAGTTCAGGAAGGGGAAAATCTGCAGTTGGGTTTTTAACAGGACCCAGCAGGGCAGGATGGGTAACACAGGGATGGTTGGCTCCATGTGCTTTTCTGTCACCCTATTTATAACTTTATTTAGGAGGGGATTTCCACAAAACCCCATAAAAACTGGGGTTTCCCATCAAAAAGCTTTTCAAGTTCCTTCATGACCTTTGTTCAACAATGACCTAATTTCACTCAAACTCTGGCACAGCCTATTCCTGATGTGGGAGGAGAAGTGGCATTCAGAATTGGGTCAGTTTTCATTAAAAATGCTTCCGTTTACTAATAGTTTTTCATGTGTTGGAAGGACTGGGATCGGCTGCAGACGCCGCGCGGTGCAGAGGGGACGGCTGCCCTTCTTGGCTGCAGAAATGGGTTAATCTTCCTGGGAAATCACTCCTCACCACTGGTGATGCTCAAGGACTTTCTGGCTCTCAGCTAAGGCCTCTCTCCCCTGAAAGGCTCGGATGGATGTGGTGCCTCAGCGATGCCCATGAATGGACCCTTCCCGAGGGTCCTGGCAGGGTGCTGGGGGTGAGGAGTGGGGAGGGAGGGGGCTGCTCCAAGCTGGGCCGTGGTGGTTGTGCCCACCTCACGTGTGTAACTTGCCCTGTGGGTGTAACACGAGCTGTGTGCCGGCCAGGGAGGCTCCAGTCCATCCATGCCCTGGGAAAGAGGCAGGAGGGAAAGATAACAGCAACTGGGTGGCTGGAACATCCCATACCCTGACCTAATTCAGAGCCTAATCCAAAGCCTGCCCTAATCAGGGGGAATCTGAATCTTAAAGTCTGATCCCCCCCCCCCAATAAAGCAAATGGGAAGATGCAGTGGGATTTGGGAAGATGCAGTGGGATTCGGGAGCTGGGGACCAGCTGCTGTGGATCCGCAGAGGCTCCTCGGGGCTCCCGGGGACAGAGCAGGGCACTGGGTGTGGGAAGGGACCGTGGCCTCGGGTCTGGTCCCAGAGAGACGAGAGCTGCAAAAGTCACTTTTTGGAGCTGTTCAAGCTGGGACAGGGGGGTGGCTGCACTCAGAGAGGCAGAGCCCACGGACCCTGTGATCGAACCCTGCGAGAGCCGCGGGATGGGCGAAAACCGGCAATAAAACCAGCAAAAACCGGCTGAGCTGGAGAAAGAAGCAAAGCGAAGCAAAGAACCAGCTCTCGGACCTGCTCCTGCTTCTCAAATGTGCAAATTATGCAGCCATTTCACGGGACACTTAGGAGTCAATTTGCAACGCGGCTCAGGGGGGAAATTGGGCACATAATTCCCCCGAACAATAACCGGAGCAGCCGCTTAATTTAACTCCGCGCCTGTACCTCGTTAGCGCGTGCCGAGGGAGGATGCTGCGGGTGCCGGGGCCACGTGCCCGCGGTCCCGCCGGATCCCGGCGCTGGCGGCGAGGCCCGAGGGCAGCGGGTCCGGCTCCCGGGCCAGGCCCCCGTGTCCCAGCCCGGCCCGGCCACGCGCCGCGCGCCGTCGGGCTCCGGCAGCCCCCGAGCACAGTGGCAGCAGGCTGTTCTCATTACGGCCCAATGAGGCTGTTTACTCACCCAGCTGGAGACAGTTAGAGAGTGATAAATAATGAAAGAGAAAACATGATTTTCCCCTCTGTGGTTTCTATTTGTGTAACCATATGTCACAGCTCAATACGGCCGCGTTTTTTTTCCCCCGCTTTATTCAGGAAAGAGTTGATTTTTTTCCATAGAGTGGCGATTTTTCCCCAACTTCTTGGGTTTTTTTTTCTAGTGCAGTGACAGAAGTATTTCTGTTTGTTTTCTTGTGGATCATGCTTGTACTCAGACTCCTTAAAGTCTGGCTTGTCCCAGGAACTGCAGAGGTTTGGTAGGATTGTTCTCAGCTTCTTTTCAAATACCTGTCAGGGGCTGTGGGGAGAAGAAACAGCTGAGAGCAGCAGGGAAGGCTCACCCTGGGTGAGCAGAGCTGAGCCCACGTCGCTCCGGCTGCAGCAGCTTCACACCAGAGGGTAAAACACACTGGAGCTTCCCCTGGCGAGGGAAGGGAGGGGTAGGTGAGCGATAACCGGGCTGGTTTTGCACCAAGGCTCTGCGGGTGCTTTGTGAGGGTAATGGAGCACTTGCAGGTGGGGAAACTGAGGCAGGGAGTGCTGCAGGGGGTCACCCAGAGACCCTGCAGCCAGGTACCCCCTGCAGCCCCGGGCATCTGCTCTGATCCATCCGGGAGTGTCGGAAGCGGGGCTTTCACTGGGGGAGAAGGAGGAGGTGGGAGAAGGAGGCGACGTGAGGAGGAGATCTCGGGTGAGCGTGGCCCTTTCCCTGAGGAAAGGCCCTGGCAGCGCCTGGCACAGGCCGGGTGGCGGCAGGGAGAGCTCGGGGTGCACATCCTGCTCTGCCCACCCGTGCCCTGGGGAGGGCAGGTCCCTGCACGGCCCCTCTCCCTCCCCGCCAGGTACCTCACACCTTCCTCCTGCAATTATCCCCTGGCCCCCCCCCGCGCCGCATCCCGGCTGCCGGCGTCTCTTCTCCTGCCATGGCCCCGGAGCTGCCGGCGCTGTTGGGAGCTCTTGGCACATCCCGTGGATGAGTTTCCCCTCAGAGCGTTCTCGGCCAGGGGCGTGCAATGTGTTTTTTTGCCCTAGCAAGTTCTCCGGCTTCATAACATCCTCTTCCCGCAAGATACATCGTTTTGGGAGAACAATTATCCGAGTGACCTCATCCATGTCTGCGGCATGAGGTCACCAACGTTCGGGAGGTGTGGACCAGCCCGGTCCAAACGGGGTGTGCCGGGAGCTCGGCTCGTCCCAACCCAGCATTTGGGCTCGCTCCAGAGCCCCATCCCGTCTCCCAGGAAACTGGAAATTAATTGTGGCACAATTCCCAGAGGCCAAACCAGGTACCTGAGCGTGGATGCAGCAGTGGCTGGATGGGTGTGAGAGCCTGAGTGGTGCCGATCCCCAACATCCCTGCCCCACTCACTGCCGTGGGTTTAGGGGAGCAGAATCATGGAATCATGGAATATACAGAGCTGGAACGGACTCACAAGGATCACTGAGTCCAAGCCCTGGCCCTGCACAGACACCCCAGCAATCCCACTTTATCCCTCAGGGCGTTGTCCAAGCCCTCCTGGAGCTCTGGCAGCCTTGGGGCTGTGCCCACTGCCCTGGGGAGCCTGGGCAGTGCCCAACCACCCTCTGGGGGAAGAACCTTTCCCTGAAATCCAACCTGACCCTGCCCTGGCACAGCAATAATCCCAGCACGGCTGGAAAGGGGATCATCCTCTGCTCCCCAGCCCTGCACACACACACACACACGTGTGCACACACACTGCCCAGGCATTTCCACACCACTTTGCCTCTCTGGTTTCCACATCTGCTCTGGTGATGCTCAGCAGTGACTGGTTGGGGTGAAAATGGTATTTAACTGCTGTATCAGCACCCTCCAGGTCTCAGAGGTAAGGCCTCACCAGTGAGACTGTTGTCCAAAATATGCCCAAATTTACCCAAATGCTGCAAAGGCTGCTGTTCCCCAGACTGGAGCCACCACATCCCAGCAAAACAACCCCAGTTCCGAGTGTGAGCCGTGTGCTGAGTGCCTGAACACTTTAGCGTTGATGGATTTGTCCTTTTTTAAAGCAATTAACTGAGAGAAATCAGTATTTTCTTGCTTCAGGTCACAACAAGCTCTCTCTGCAGGGCTTGAGCTGCAGACTGGGGGAAGATGGACCCTGCTGGTTCCCCAACCCCCTTTCCTGCCCCAGTAATTTCACAGCCCAAACCTGCTCCTCAGCCCTCCCAGTCCTGCTCTTCTCCCCGCAAGCACCACAAAATAAGGGCTGGGAATTTGTTGTAGGTTAATTGGGGTTATTTCATATTAAAGCCCCTTTGCCTCTGTAACCAAACCTTTGTTGTACATGTTTCCAATGTGTCTTCCTGCACCTCTGCCAGCACAGAGGGGGTTTGTGCTCTGGAAAGGAGGTAGGGATGCTTCCCCCTTCCTGCAGCAGCTCCTGCAGACCAGGTGATGTCCTGGCCCATGTGGGAAGTGCCACCTCTGTACCTGTGTCCCCTCCTGCTGTGGGTCACACCAGCCAGCAGGTGACAAACCCCAAATCCTCTTGCCAAGAGTTGAACACGGGTGCAGATGCCATCCTGGAGTCCATCTAGATGGCAGCTGGAGGGAATACAAAGCCTCTGGAGAGGATAGGGGTTTTGTTATTTATTAAAGGCCCATCGAAAATGTCTTTCCATGCTTGTTCCTGTGTGTTGAGCAGTTCATTAAAGCGCCCACCTTTCCTGTCATAAACCCACGGATGCAGGCTCGTAAAATCCAAATATCTCATCAGCTGGGAACTGAATCTGACACAACCGCACGGGAATACCAAACCAGCTCCCTCCAGCAACGCTTCTACCTGCAGATCCCTCCTCTCCAGGCCTCCACCCCCACCTCCACAGCCATTCCAGGGAGCATCCAGGCTCTCCATCGCTTTTTCCACTCCTGGCTGTGCAAACACCCGGACCCTGCTCCCTCCGGCTGCACTCGGCTCCGGCTCCGCTCCCGCCCGGCACCGCCTGGGTTAACGGGAGGCACTTGGATGGAAAAGGCCCTTTTTTATTGTAGCAGCAGATAGGGAGAAGGAAAAGCGTTCGAATCATTTATCTGGCTCGCAGTGTCGCTAATGCCCTCGGCTGCAGGCCAGCGTGAGATATTGGGAGGTAAATCGGCCAAGTCATGCTGTACAAACATTGCAGAAGAGAAAGATATTTCCAGGCTCTTGCAGGAATCCAGCCCTCCTCCCGCCGGCTTCGGAGCCCACTTTACCTTCAGCTGTGGGTGTTCAAAGAGCAGGAGAACTTCACCCCGAAGGCGGGGGGTTCTCGGCGATGTGTCTGCCCTGGCACCAGCCAGGCTCCTCATGGAGCATCCCCAGGGATGTTCTTGTCTGGGCAGTGGGCAAAGTTGGCTTTTTAGATTAATAATGGATTTAAACTTCCCGAGGACTATGTGTATTTTCAACAATATACACATATTTTTTATCACTTACAACATTTTAATGGATGGGTTCTTTGTTATTTATTAGAGGCCCATTGAAAATGTCTTTCCACTCTTGTTCCTATGTCTCAAGCAGTTCAGCAATACTGCCACCTTTCCTGTCATAAGCCCACGCTGAAGGTGGTTGGATCTGGGGTTTGGGGCCACCCCAGTTCCAGAGGTGCAGAAATCCCCAGACCCCGCAGCAATCCAGGCCCTGTGCTCTTGTTGCAACAGGACATGAACAGGGAGACTTCAGCCTGCAGATCCTTTCCCCTTCTGTCCCCGTCTCAGAGACTCAAAGTGAGACGGGCTCATCCCGGGGCTCTGCACATCACCAGGAGTGTCTGCTCCCAGTGTCACACCAGCAGGAGCGAGCTCGTGGCACCTGCCCCTCTCAGTGCAGAGCTGGAGACCCCCAGAGACCCCCCTTTTCCTCCCTGGAGTTTAGCCCCACCCTGGCCAGGCCGTGGGCTGGGCACGTGGGTGGGCGAGGGGAAAGGCAGGAGGCTCCCTCAGAGCTGCTCTCCCCCCCAGCCCCCGACCCAGTGATGTGTTTATCACAGAGTGTTCACAGCCCCAGATCGATGGTGGGTTGGGAAAACACTCCAGCACATCATTATCATCATTATCATAACGACCTGGCAGTGAATTTGGCACACGGGGTCCTGGGGTGATGGTTTCATTCCCCCCGGGCACCGCTGCCAGCAGCACCCTCTCCCTTTTCCCTGCCCATCCCTTGCTTCTGGCTGACTCCCATGGGATGTCCAGATCCCACAGCCACCAACCAGCAGCCCTGAGTCCTGGCCGGGCTCTGGAGCCTCCACCAGCACCGAAGCCCGTCCTGCTCTGCCTGCAGCCCCCCGGGACCCCGCGCTTTGCTGGAGGGCACGGGCTGAATCATCCAGTAACACAGAAATCTCCGAGTCCTCTTTAGATGTCCCAGGAGGAGGCAGATCTGAGGGAAGGCAGCGGAGATGATGCCTGCAGCAATGTCAGTGCTAGAACAGCCGGGCTGACAGGATTCAGAGCAGGGATTAAGGTTGGGATCAGGGATGTGGGGGAAATGAAAAAAGACTCTGGCTTTTCAGGAGCATCTCCGCCGTGTTTGTGCTCGTGTTTGCTGGGAGGAGGACGGGCTCCTGGCTTTAAAAGGTTCCCAAAGAGGCCGGGGTTCACCTCGGAGCTGCAGCAGGAGGTGTCTGAGGGGAGTGAGGATGCAGTGGAGACTTTCTGCTGTCCCTGGAGCAGCTGGACCGTGGTCACAGGGAGAGCCCAGGCAGACCCGGTGCTGCCCCGTGGGAGGATTCACTAAACACCCCTGGAGGCCTGAGGAACATCTGCCTTTTCACAGAAGTTTCCAAAATGTCACCGTTTCACTTCCCGACCAAACTATTCCCACTTCCACAGTGCTTCTGGGATGGGTCATCCCTGACTCCCTCCCGGGCTGGGGCAGCAGACACCAGGGTGGTGACAGCTCTCCCTGCAGCTGCAAATCCCTTTGCTCCAGGGTGGTTTTATTCCACAAGGGAAAGCAGAGCAGCCTCCTCTCCCCACACTCCAGCCCCTGCCAAAAGCAGGACCATGGGAACCGTGGGAACTTCAGGGAGGGCAAGAAAGGAGGAGGAAAAGCGAGGCCAGCGGTGCAGCTCATTTAGGTGCAAGACACTCAGACCACCAGGGACCCCAGCAGGCAAGGGACCACCTCAGTCCCTGCTGCTCCCCACCGTGTCCCCAGGAGACCCAGCCACTTGTCACCCGGTGTCACAACTTTGCCCTGCTTCCCCTGTCCCCAGGGAGGGGCTGCTGTGTGTTTGCACCCCAGCAAGCAGAGTTGGGGGTACCCCTTCCCAAAGGCTGCTCTGGGCCCTCTCCCCCAGCTGCAGCCCCCAAGGGACCAGCACTGCTTCATTTCTCCCTGGTGAGCTGGGGAAGAGAGGACACAGCCCAAGTCGGATGCTAAGGAAAGCAAAACCTACCTAAAACTGCATTTCCATGAAGGAAAGGTCCCACCTGCTCCAGAGTGGGCTGAGGATCCCCAGGTGGGCTCAGCCCTCCCACACTGAGCAATCCCAGGTGCTGGAGGGGGGTCCCCCCACACCCCCAGCCCCCTCCTCCTGCTCTTATCTCTGGGGAGGGGAAGGGGCTCGGGGTCCCTCCGTGTGGCAGAGGAGGTGTCCAGCTCCAAACACTCTCCAGAGCACCGGGGGGGGGGGGGACTGCTTTAATCCACGGGCTCTGCAACTTCCCCTGTCCAGGCAACACTTCCACTCCAAGCAAATCTGGATTCTCTTCCCCCCCAGCCTGTTTCTCTCCCTTTCTTGCCTTTTTTAACCCTTCTCTCTTATCTCCACACAGACTAGGAACTTTCTCACAGTGCTGCCCACCCTCCTTGAGGCTCCTCCACACTCTTTGTTCCTGGTTTGCACCAGTGGCCCCTCACACACCCTTTGCTCACACGGCAACTCGAGCAAGCAGAGCCCCATGAGCTGCTTGAGACATCCCCATGGATCACACACTCCAACACCTTTCTCCTCTTCACCGCTCCGACTCCTTCATTTCAGAGCTCCCTCTTTTTCCCCATCGAGATACAAAAGCACCAAGTTTCCCTTCACATCCCTCTTTCCCCTTCTCCCCTCCCCTCGACTCGCAGCTTCCCACCCTCTGTTTTCCGTGTGTGGTTTTTTTTTTCCTTCCTTCCTTCCTACCCCTCTCCCTATTTCTTTTTTTTTTTTTTTGTTTAAGTTTTTCTTTTAACTTTCAAGGTCACCACGGACAGACAATGCCACCAGTGCCTGTTTGATATGTGAGCGCTATTGGCGTCCATTGCCACGGTTTCCGTGGTAACACAGTAACCATTAATTTTCAATTAAAGTAGACAAAAAGCCCGATGACAGCTCCAGGTCTGCTGAAGATGTCAAGAATCCGTATTAATATACAGCAAGAGAGCATAATTGTGTGTCCATCTTCCCGAGCAACGAAAATGGAGGGATAATTACCAGCTAGAAAGCCACTCTGTAATTTTGTTCTTACTGTCACCACAACCCTACATATTAGCATAAATTAAAAGCAGGGTTTATTGTTACCAAAGTGCATTGATATTTCCAGCCTATTTTCTTCCTTTTAACTGTTTGTTGTTGATGAGTGACTCCTGGACACATGGTGGGTGAGCCCCCAGGAGCAATCGAGATGCCAGGAAGTAATGGATGAAGCTTTGTGATGCCACCCAGGTGGAAGGAAAGGAAGAGGAGAGGGGAGATGTGTGGAGGTGGGCAGAGAAATCCCAGCCCTCTTCCATCCTCCACGTCCACGAGGAGCTCCATCCCCAGCAGGGTCCATCCCCACCCAGCTCTCCATGGACGATGCCCACGTGTCCCATCCCAGCTCCTGGGGTTTCTCCACGGAGCTGGAAGGGGAGCAGGTCCCTGACTGCTCCACGCTCGGTGACAGCCGCTGAATTCATGAATTTAAGTGAATGGAAAAGAGCGGGTTCCTTGTATCATATCCAGAGAAAGCTGTCCTTCAAACGGGAATTTAGTGTAATTACCCTTAAGGGAGCGATCCTCAGGCAGTCAGTCACAACACTGACCCGCTGCTTGGATCTGACAGCGAAATTACAGGCTGTGTACTCAACAAAAGGGGCTTCCTTCCTTCTGAGAGGGACATGAAATGCTGAGGTTTGAAAAGAAAAGCATTGGCTTCTGGGTTTTAAATCAGTGCCTCACACAGGACTTTCCTTTGCACAGAAATGGCAAGGGGGTGGAGGAGAATCAGGCCAGGGAGAGGAACAGGCATTTCATGGGCTGTAAAAAGAACCAAGAAGCTCCAAACTCCCACCAAGCAAAGAAAGTGGGTTCTCAGGATTTGTCTGATGCCACACAGTGAGGTGATGGGGATGGTGAAGAGCAGGAGGGAATGGTCTGGCACATCCCTGTCCCTCTGCAGGAGCAGGGTCGTGGCACCAGAGCCACGACAAGCCACAGCCTCCCCAGCTGCCACCACCCTCAAGGTCTGAGGGTCACAAACCCCCTTCTCGGGTGCTGCCACCACTCCAAGCAAGGACAGGCTTGGAGAGTTATGTTTGACCACAGGGTTGGGATGAACAACAGTTGGTGTGAACCTGCAACAACGTGCAGGGCCAGAGAGCCCTCAGTGGGGTCAGGGGGTGCTGTGGGGCTCTGCCAGGTACCCCCCAGCTGGGCACCAGCCCTGCCCATCACCCACCCGAGGGAGATTGGAGAGCTCAGGGAGTTCAAAGCTGAGCAGAGAAGCAAAGATAAGAGGTTTGGAAAACATGACCCACGAGAGAGATTGAGGGAGCTGTGTCTGTTTAGTCTGGCCCGGAGAAGGGCAGGTGATAATGGCCTTGCTTTATAAAAGGTTGCTGTGGTGAGGACAAGGATCAACTGCTCTCACACTCCCAGTGTGGGAGGAGCAGGAAGGGGCTTCACTTGCAGTTTTGGGATAGGGAAAACTTCTTATGAAGGTGCTGCAATATGTGACCAGGGGAGGTCACAATCTTTCACAAGCAGACTTAGAAGAGGTTGGATGCCACCTGTGAGAGAGACCTGACCCTCTGAGCATCCCCCAGGCAGCACCACCCAGACTGGCAGAGCAGAGCTGGGTGCTCACCCTAAACTGGTCTCAGATGTTAATGTTGCTGGGGCAGGGCTAAAATGAGCATTTCCATAACAAACTTTAAGGTGCTTCAATAAGCAGGTGGTGTGAACAGGACACTCTGAGCCCAGAACCTGTCCCAGACGTGGCAGGAGGAGCACTGAGTGCCCCTGGAAGGTCTGTATGTGCTTTTGGGATCCCTCAGGATGAGGGAAGATGCTCTAAGTGCTATTCACGTGCCCAGCTCAGCTGAAGGGTGTTGCACACCCTTCCAGAACAGGAAACAGCCCAAATTCAGCTTCTTGTTTCACGAGGGTAAATCTAGAGCAAGTCCCCTCTGACTGCACCTCCTTCCCCGAGACAGGCTGCTCAGCATCCACGTTCTGTTTAGTTTAGGGGGGAAAAGCCATCCAGATGATTTACGGGACAGGTCTGGAAGGGAAGGTGACAGAACCAGCTCGTCTCCAGGAGAGTCTCTGCTCCCTCTTTGCTGATGTGTTTTCCTGTCCTGGCAGGTGAGGGCAGACTGACCCCCCTCAACCTCCCCTCCTGCTGTGGGACCCCCAGGAGCTGAGCTCCAGTGCTGGGGTGGGCACGTGGTGAGGATGGATCACAGGCACAGCTGGGTCTTGGACCAAAATGGGGCCAGTCATGCTTAAAAGTAAGGAGGGAGGAAGGTGCCTCCCCAGCTGGAATTGCTGCTCCCCTGGGGCACTGCCAGACCCCTCCTCAGCTCTGCCAGGACTGTCCCATCCCTGGGATCACTGTGGTGGGGGTGTGCCAGCAGGCTGCCAACCACTGCCAGCTCTGTGCCCTACAGCCAATGTCACCTGAACACAACACACCTTTATCCAGCCCTGGCCGAGCTGCTGAAAGGACGGTTCCAGTGGCAGAGGAAGGCACAGCACAGGGCTGTGGGGCTCAGGGATGCTGGGATCTGGGATGCTGGGATCTGGGATGCAGGGCTGAGGGGTCCAGGGGTGCAGGGTTCAGGGATGTGGGGCTCAGGTGACTTTGAGCTCCATGCCAGCCCCAGGCTGCTGCACGGCCAAGGGTAACCTGGGCTGAGCTTCCCGGGGCTGTGCATCCTTCCTTCCTCCTGTTTCCTCTGTGGGGTTCTTTCCACTCCCAGCCTGTCCAAGGGGGGGGAATCCCTCACAGACATTTATCTCCCAGTGCCTGGCACGGAGATCTCAGCAACACCTCTGCACTCCCCTGGCTGCAGGGAAACACTGACACTCACCCCAAACCCTGCACCCCTCACACCCACACCGGGCTCCGTCCCCAGCCGTGACCCAGGACCTGTGTGACACCCAGCCCAGCCCCTCTCAAACCACCCCAGCCCACGCAGCCAGAGCCAGCAAAGGGTCAAAAGGATCCCAGCCCTGCTTTCCCCCCCTCGATATAAATACCAGCCTACCAGTCGACACAGAGTACATACATCTTAAACAAACACTTGGCCGGGCTGTTTATCTCCACAGCCTTTAAACAAACTCTTTCAAAGGTTTCTGCTGATATGAGAGATTTACTGAAAACCATTCGCCCTTCTTAAAAGCCTCTCAGTTTATGCTGCTCTGGGTGAAACGAATAGTGTTTGAGCCTGGAGTTTTCTGTCTTCTGACCGCATGTTTATCCGAGGGGCCACTGCTGGCTTTGATACGAGAGCAGCACGGGCACAAATCTTTACGAGGGAAAATATAAAATAAACCCAGAAAGTCCGTGTGTGCATGTGCGTGCGTGTGGCACGGGTGGAGGGGACCAGGCAGGGAGGAGGGAAGGGAAAGTTTTGTCCTTGTTGGGGTCACAGAGTCCCAGAATCACTGAGGTTGGAAAAGACCTCCAAGATCATCGAGTCCACCCTGTGCCCCATCCCCACCTTATCCCCCAGCCCAGAGCACTCAGTGCCACATCCAGTCCTTCCTTGAACACCTCCAGGGGTGGGGACTCCACCACCTCCCTGGGCAGCCCCTTCCAACACCTGGCAGCCCTTTCTGTGAAGAAATTCCTCCTGAAATGCCATCCTTAGTGCCTCTGATCTGTGGGTCCAGCATCCCACATCGCTATTCCATCATCTTCACTATTCCCATGAAATGTTTCATCCCAGTGATCAGTGCAGAGCTCCCTGAGTTATATATTTCTATATATTTCTATATATTTCTATATATTTCTATATATTTCTATATATTTCTATATATTTCTATATATTTCTATACATTTCTAGCAGGGCCCATGACAGCCAGCTCAGCTCCTCCATGGGCACATCAGTGTCTCACTGCTCACTTCACAGAGCAGGTGCCATAAAACCACCGGGAAAACCGAGAGATGTCAGAGTTACTGCCAGAGCAGTGAGGATGAGGATGAGTATGGGAATACCTGCACAGCAAGGAGCTCTACACTGTCTCTGCACTTTCAGCCCCATTTCACAGGTGGGGAACCTGAGGCAGAGGGAAATGATGTGCTCAAGGACACTTGGGAAGTAAATGGGAGGAACTGGAGCTGAGTTTAAATGCTGGATGGTACCTCTTAGGGAAGGCTGATCTGCTACTTCTGGCTCCTACACCAGCTGAAGAAATAAGAAAACAGACTGAAAGTGCTTTTGGAGGAGCTGAACCATGCAGTGGGAAAAGCATTTGCCCTCAGTGTTTAGAAATCACACCTTGGCTGTACCTGGGGCCGTCTGCCCTGCCCCGGGTGCGTGGTGCCCACACGGAGCTCTCCTGGCAGCCCTGCCACGATGGGAAACCTCACAATAAGGACAGTCCCCACCCCCAAGACCCTGAATGGAGTGACAGGGTGAAACATTCGCCTTTTTCCAAGCACTTTACACCATTTCTCAGTGCTTTCCAAGGCAATGACGGAGCCCTTGATGTACCATGCAGAGCAGCAATCTGCTCCCCTGCTTCCAGCAGCCCAGGGCTCTGCAGCCTTACGTGTCATTCCTTATTTACTGTCCTCCCTCGCTTATGACACACTCAGGCAGGGACCTGTTTGTTGTCAGTGTGACACCCACGTTGGTAAACAAGGTGAGTTTACCCAGCCCTCAATCAGGGAGCTGTCGATGGCTCCACTTTCAGCAGCACAGCACCCTGGGGATGGCCGGGGCTGGGAGCCCACGGGCGATGCTCTGACATCCAATACCCTTGGGGTGCCTCACTCACTCACACAGAGGACGAAGTGCTGCTCTTGCATCACCAAAAATCATCAACCTACACTGCAGGCTCTGCAGGAAAAGTTGTAACCGGGTCTAGGCTCCTGGAGGTTTTATTTCCTTTTATTGCCATATGAATATTCCTCTCCTCCCTGATCTCCCAGGGTTTTAGCAAGCCGGAGGGAACAAAGCCACGGGACAGGTTTCAGAGTAAACAGCAGCTACCACGAGACTCGTGACACAATTGCAAAAGCTCTGGCCACCCAGCCACACTTGGAGATCTGACCTTGCTACCCCAGAAAGCGGAAGGCAAATAAAGAAAACCCCAACAGATTTCTCATAGAGAGCCATTGCAGCATCACGGTGTGGGTTTCCAGCCTGGTTTGGAATAAGCTGGAGGCCCCACATGGGATTTGTGAATGCTGGCATTGATGGTACAGCTTTTCCATCCCTTCTCTGGCCCCTCCACTCTGGGCAGGAGAAGCTCAGAAGCTTCTGGGTCTCCCGTGAGCCCCAAGTCTGAGGCTGTGGGAGGGAGGAGGATGGAGAGGAGAGTTCCCAGATGTCTCTGCACCACCATGCACACGGAGACAGGGCAGTCCAGGCTGCTCCAGGGGTTTATCCGGTGGTTTTGTGTGCTCTGCATTTAGGAGAAACCCGGCAAAAGAGCAAAGGTCAGGGCAGAAATGCCAGTATTTATTTATCCAGGGGAACTTTTCGAACAACACGTATTTGGGAGCCTTTCGAAACAACAGAACTCGCCCCACAGAGCTGCTAAACCAGTTTGGTGGCGACACTGCTGCGTGTGCAGGGCAGGACGAGGGACACTGGGAGAGGCAGCTGGAACAGCCACCATCCACTGGAGCACAACATCCCATCCTGGGGCTCAGCATGGCCAGTCATTCCCAGGGATCCCCCCAGTCTTGTCTCTAGCATGGGGGGAGTCCCATTTCCTGGTGCTAAGTCAAGACCAAGCAACATGGCCTGACACAGGTAGGGGCAGGATAAGCTTAGTTTTAGGTGTAAACCAAGGGAAAACCCCCAAACGTTGCTTTCCCAGAGGGAAAAACCTTGGAGTGTTGCCCCCAGGCTTTTCAGACCTTGGATTTATGGCATTTGCCTTAAAGGGGCAGGTTGGTGTTTCTCCATGGGAACCCACGAGTGTGGGGTGCTTGGGATCTGTGCCCCAAACCCTGCCTGTGCTCAGCCCCCAAATCAGTGGCCACTTTTGAAAACCCATGGCCACGGTGTGGAGCAGCCTCTGTGCAGGTGGTGTGGGTCTGAGAGCAGGGTCTGGGTGGAAGCAGGTCCCACAGCAACTACCTCCCAGTGGAAGCTGTCCCTCATTTTATCCCTCATTTTAGTGGCCCTCCCCATCCTTTTCTGGGGAGATCCTGCCTGATAAATGAATGACCAACACCCCAACACCTCAGCACAGCCAGGGCTTGGGAGGAGAAAATAAATACAGGCAAAATCTTTGGCCCAAGCCCGGCGCGGCCGCCTCGGCTCCCGCAGCGCCCGCGGCATCAGTAGCTCATTTTTGGACGCCCCTGCCCTCCCCTTTGTGCTGCACCCCCAGTGGGCAGCTTGGCCCTGCTCACACCCCCAGGGCTGTGCTGAGTGAACCCCACAGCAGCCTGTCCCTGCCCCGGGGTCCCTGTGTGGGGCAGCCCCACTGCCACGAAACGGGGGCAGCGCAGCTGGGCCCCTGAGCACACAGCAAAGAGAAGACTTTTTGTTCACATGTGTTGGCTCAGCTCAAATAACTCATCAGGGACCCGAGCTGCAGGCTGGAACGGGAAGAAACTCTCTCCAGATGAAAGGATGTCAGAAAATTGTATTTAGTCAACTGCATGTGTGTGTTAGAAAGGGGCGGAGGGAGGAAGGGGCCGCGGAGGCTGTTACTGTGACTGACTTTCTGACTTCTTAACTTGTCAGCATATCCTAAAGTTAAAAATGCACATGCACACAGGCCTGCAGCCAAAGAGGCTGTCTAGCCGCAAATCCAGATGTGGGGGCCACGGCGCTCCCGCCAGCCCCGCTCTCCCTGAAACGACTTTCAGACTAAACAATTGTGACTTGGCTGTGAGAGCAGCGCAATTCCAGATGCTGCTTTCCTTGCACGTTGTTTTAATTGGGCTGGCAGGCGCAAGGGCTCTTTCAGTGAGAGCAAAGCTTCCCCACGGGACCGCAGTGTTTTGGCAAAGCTCCCACGCTGCTACCTTAAGAGAGAGGAGGGGGGAAGGAGAGGGAGAGGAGGGGAGGCAGGGAGGTGATGGTGGGGAGAAAAATTGCGAGCGACTTCCCGAGGTGTTTACTGCCGCGAACGGCCGCCGCGCTGCAGTTTTATCTGCTGAAATTCTCACCTTTTTTTTTTTTTTATTATTATTTCTTTTTGGGTTCGGTTTGTTTAATGTCACCCTGGAAAAAACCAAAACGTGCAGGACACGGGGCCGTGCTGGGCTGGGGACTTGTCCCGTCGCAGCCTGGGCCAGTGGGTGCCGGCAGCGATGCCGGGACAGCCCCGTGTCCTGGGCAGGAGTGCCCGGGGTCTGTGCCTCAACCAGGGGCAGCATCCGAGAGCCACAGCGGGTTTCCATGCTGGCCATGCTCATGGCACCACCATGGGGATGTTCCCACATCCCTTCCCAGATGTTCACAGTCACAACACCCCCGGCACTGGTCAGGGAGCAGGCGGGTTCGCCCTTTGCCTTCTGCTGGCAGAGTGGGACAGTACAGGGCTCTTAAAGTCACTGCAAATCTAGTCCTGAGTGCTGTCAGTGCTGACATCCACACCAAGAGGGAAAACCCTGTGTCTGAATGGGAACACCCTCATTTTTTCCTGCCCCAAATCCCCCAGTGCCAAACCCGCTCTGGCTGCGATAAACGGGTTAAATCACCCATTTTGGGACCCCTCATTGCCATCCACGCTGCTCCCTTATTTCTCCCCCTTCTCCCACAGACACCCAAGGGGGGTTTCTCCCCCTCTGCCCTTGCAGGGTTAACCCAGGGGGTCTCTGTGCCCCGGGGTGAGACCCCAGGGCTGCCGTCCCCACCCTGCCGTGGTGTGCCGGCCCCGGCGCTGCCAGCGCCTGAGTCAACAGCCCAATTTTAGCCTGGGCCGGGCTCGGCTCCCAAAGCCAGCCCGAGCCAAGGGAGGCACAGCCGCCCAGATGGGATCTTAAGGTAGACTCTGGAAAAAACCCCAGGATCCTGTGGGGAGCAGGGGAGGCACGAGGGGAGCGTGGAGCTGAGCCCACCATGGAACCCACCGCGGTGGGGGCACAGGGGGTTCCAGCAGCCCCTGGGCACTCCCAAAACACACCGTGATGGGGAGGCAACACCACGGCTCTGCTGGTTTTGGAGGGGACAATAAAATCCCTGGGAATGCTGCCTGGCTGTGGGGAAGGGGTCGGGCACCTCCTCCCCTCCGGCGGTGCCACCGAGGGTTCTGCCCTCAGCAGCTCCCCGGCTTCTTGTGCCTAAAACTGGGAGCCTGAATTCCTGCTGGATGCTGTCCTGGGATTCAGGGAAGGCAGGTCATCAGCCTCCTCCATCCAGCGCTTCCAGGAGCAACAGGTACTTCCGATCCATGTGCTTTTGGGGTCGGGGGGCTCCGACATCACAAACAGAGTGAGGAACTGAAAGTGCCGTCCCAAACCCAGCCTGGCTTCTGGGCCAAGTGCACTGGGAATGTTAAAAAATAATCAGGAAGGTTTTCTAGACAGGAAAAAAAAAAAGTCCCAAACACATCCTTTGCCTGCGCCCTTACAAGTCCCTTAACTCTTTTCCCCCCCTAAATGGAGAGGGAAATAGTGTGTTTTTTTGCTTTTGGGGGGGTTGTTTGTTTTGTTTGTTTTAAAACTTTGGCCTCATTAATTTCCAACAAAAATTTCCCCCCAATAAAAGGAAAACATGGAAAGAAAAACAAACTATTAGAAAAGAGAGGAGGGAGGAAATGTTATTTAAAAGGTTACCAGACCACATCATTTTCCAATGATATTATATACTCCCTGCAGTATCCAAAATATATATGGGCCTTAGGCCAAGAATGTAAAAAAAAAAAAAAAAGAAGAAGAAGAAGAAGGAAAAAAAAGAAGAAAAAACACCCAGCGTAGACACAACATCTGGACAGAGGCTGAACAAAACCTCCATTTATCACACTTAATCCTGCAATGAAGCAGTCAACAGTTTACTTCTGTTTTGCTAATTTAGCTGCTTTCATGCTCCCGAGGTGGAAAAGCCGAAGTAAAAGCTTGGAATTAAGTGTCACTTTATGAAGCTCCTTCTTCTTCTGCTCTTTTCCCTGACACTTTCTTCTCCTTTCTTATTTTTTTAATCCTCTTCTTTTATTTATTCCACCTTCCCTGCCTCCCCTCCCCCCTCGAATTTTTATTTCCTTTTATTTTTTTTAATCAGTTGGAAAACCTGGTGGCACAGCACCCATGGACAGGCCCGGAGGGTGCTGGTGCCCACAGACACGTGGGGAACCCCCCGAGTCCTGTCTCTGTTTCCACCAAACGTGCCCAAACCCCGCAGTGCCCAGAACAGATCCAGTGCCAGTGGAATTTGTGTCTCTTCCCTTCCTCCCCACACATTTCTGCGCCTTTTTCTCCAGGAATAATTCAACTTTTTGTTTAAAACTAAACTATACCAAGAGCAGGGACCCCTGTCCCTTCCAGAAAGGGATGTCCAGTGGCCATCCTGGTAAATTCAGCAACGGGTCCAAGCACATCCCCCCAGTGCATCCTCCACTCTCCTCCTGCAGCCCCATTTCAGGGGAGCACTGAGGCTGATTTGTCATCTCCCCTGGAGGAAAGGTCACGTTTTCAGCAGAGAAAACCCCATTTCCTGCCCTATTGCAGTGCAAATGTGAGCACATCCATGTGTCTGCCTGCGATCTCCCACAATTAATTCCAGGACAGATTTCGCTGTCCTCGACAGGAGGCTCTTCCTTCCGACGAGCTATAAAGCACCCGACACCCTGTTTGGGGGCTGGTGATGATAACACCAACCACAGCATTAACCACAGCACATCCCCATCCCCCAGGAGCTACGGGATCCGGAGGATTCTTGTTCAGTCACTTAAATACGGATTTATGGCCAAAACTGGAAAAATTCTGGCCGCTGAAGATGTACTGCCTGAAGGATGAGGAATCTGGGGCTCCCAGAGAGAAGGTTGGTTTGTCCCATCCCAAAGTTTCTTTAAAACTAAGGTGAAACAATCATTTGCTGTTGGAATTTCGTAACAAACATTTTCTGTTCGAATTTCGTCTGTTTCCACCCCTGTGATGGAGAGGAGGGCAAAACCTCCCTGAACATCCAGCTGGGCCAGGGTATTTGCACATATTTACCAAACACAGTTGTTTGCTGCTCTTGTAGTTTCTTTGTTGTGTCAAGAACCAAAGATACAACAAACATTCATCCTCAGAGGTTTAATTAATACTTGTTAAGACCAGAATAACCAACATCTCAGGACTGCATTGATGCTGGATGCAGCCCGGGGAATTGGGTTTATTTTTGGGGCTGTCTGGTTCCCTGCAATTGTTATATCTCTGGTTTTGCTGTCTTCCCTCCACTTGATGTGGTTTCATGTGTGTGTCAAAGGCTGGCTTGTCTGGATAGACACTGCTTGTAACCGGTTTATAAGCTGGAAGATAATGAAGTAACTAATGACCTGAGTGCTTTAAGAACAGCAAAGAAAAAGTTCTGTGCGGTGTGAAATGCAAAAAATATTCCCGGTTTCTCCAGAGCAGTGGCTGGCCCTGCATGCTGGTGTTCAGGAGTGACACAGGCCACATTCCTTGTCTAACAGACACATCAATACGAGATTAGATAAGGGGCTGCACATTCAGGCTGTCTAGAGCAAAAAAAAATGGATCCAGCTTTGAAAAACAGGAGTGGAAAACTGCTGGGACACATGAAACTGGTCCAGCCTCCATCCCTGCCTCAGTGGGCTGATTCCACAGGAACATGAAACCAAGGAACAAGTCACCCTTCCACATCTGACTTACTGCTCTGGGCATCAAGAGAAAAAAACTGCCCAGAGGCCTTTGGGTTCCTGGAACTGCCCTCTTAAAACCCTCAAAACAATCTGAAAGTGTAACAGAACGAGCCCTGTTCCTTGTGTCCTGGACCTGCCCGTCAGCTCCAAGCGTGGACCTTTCCCATTTCTGCTCTATCCCAGCAAACTTTAGCAAAGCTTTGAGCTGTTTCTCTGCAGCCATTTCCCCAGTTTCTTTCCAGAAGCTTGTCTTAGATGGAAATAAGGGACCCACGCCCTTGTGCAAAGGTTGTTCCCTCACATACCATGCCCAAATCCATCCCAAAGTCGGGGGATATTTCCATACAACCAACCCATCTGAGCACCCAGCTCGGCTCTCCCAGCTCTGTCCAGCCCAGCCAGCTGCTGATAATAAATAATCACCTTCCCTTTCCCTCCCCACACGGCCGTGCCCCGGCGGTTTGCAGGCGTGTGCTGGGCCAGGGCACGGGGACC
This sequence comes from Corapipo altera, assembly GCF_003945725.1. Taxonomy (NCBI): domain Eukaryota; kingdom Metazoa; phylum Chordata; class Aves; order Passeriformes; family Pipridae; genus Corapipo; species Corapipo altera. Next base: position 3,676,560 of record NW_020884933.1, read on the forward strand.
CCCCGGGCACGGGGACCCCCGGCCCCGGTGCCGAGGCCGCGCCGCCGCGGCCGCATTCCCACGGCTGCTCCGAGCCCAGCCAGACTGTTTGAACCCTCGCATGTCGCTGCGGGGTCACCCGTTCATGTTTACTGTAGGGGAAGGAGGCCGCGGCAAACATTCCTCCCCGGTGCCTCACCCGGGCGGGAGCTCTCCCACCGCGCCGGGCCGGCCTGGGAAAGGCGGCCGGACACGGGACCCGGCTCTGCCCGCCCCGTGCAGGTGCAGCTGGAGGGGAAAGGGCCCCGGCTGCCCTTCTGGGGCTTGTTTTACTGGAATGAGGTCCGTGGGGCTCAGAATCGGCCCTCAGAGCCTTTGGATGAAGGATGTGGCCACGCCAGCCCGTCCCTGCGAGTGGGCAGCATTTCCCTGGAGGCACAGCTGTGCCAGGAGCTTGGCCCTGATCCCTTTGTGTCCTCACACTCAGGGTCCACCGAACCATCAGTGTTAGGAAGGGGGTTACACCCCACAGCCCCCTCCCCAAATCAGCAGCCAACTCCCTCCTTGTGGCTTTTCTCCCTCAGTCCCTCCTGTCCCAGCTGGTTAATAAATGATGGCCCCACAAGCACCAAGAGCTGAGTGCTGCTGCCCGGCCCCGGGGCAGCCGAGGGCCCCCTGAAGTTTTCCAGCAGGGAAACCCCCACATCTGGCAGGAGCCGCTGTCCATCCCCGCTGCCCCCCCACCGTGCCGAGGAGGAGCTGCCAGGGAGGGCAGGAGGTGGATGGGGAGGTCAGAGGGAGAGCAAACATCCCGGCCCTGCCAGCGCTGCCGCCTGCCCGCGCTCCAGCTGCCACACAAAGAGCCTGCCTGGACCCTCTGATGCTGGCCCCTGGGTCTGTGGGGTCCTCCAGGGGGGCCGAGCATTTTGGGGGCTTTGGGGAGTGAATTTGGAACCACCTGGGAGAGCAGCCCAGTCCCTGAGCCAGCCTGGGAACATTGCACCTCAGGTTGGTGCAATGCTCAGCTGGTATTTGGAAACCCCCAAATCCTTCCCTTCCCCTCCATGGGCAAAAAGCATCAGAGCCCCAGAAACAGGGTCTGTCAAACTACAGCAGAAACGGGCCCTCTGCTCGGCTGGGAAGCTCCTGGCTCGTGCTGGGAGGGGAATTGGTTCCCCTCCTGCTCATGCAGGACCGCGGGAGGCAGCAGGACTGGCTGCGAGCTGGTATTTACCGAGGCCGCGGGGCTGCTGGGGCGAGTGCTGAGCAAACAGCGCCGGAGATCCCCCGCCCCGAGAGCTCCCGGGCTGCTGGAACAAAGGAAACCTTCGCAGACGGGGAAAGGGGACAAAGGGCCCCCAAGTGCTTTCCCCGAGGACACCTGTGGCAGGGATGGAGCTGGGGGGACACTTCATGGTGGGCTCAGGGTCACCTTTCCCCCAACAGCCCGGTGGTGACACGGTGGGGCCTGGGCAGCCCTGGGCTGAGTGAGGGCTGGAGGGATGCTCGGGGCAGAAGGAACGTGCAGGGGGGGAAAGGGAGTGTGTACCCCCACGTGCCAGTTTTCCCCGGGATCCCCTTCCCTCGCGGGGCTGGGCCGTGCTGGGCAGTGCAGACACTCCTCGCCCTCCTGTGCCCAGAGACCCCACTTTTGCTGCTTTCTGCTAAAAAAAAGTAAGAAGAGCAGAAAACATTTCAACCCCAAGGGATACTTGCAGCCAGAGCAGCTCCTGTCCCACAAACCCCACTGGAGCATCCCAAGGAGCCCGTCCTCAGCCCAGCCGGAGCACTGGTGGTACCTCTGCCACTGCTGATGCCTTAAAGCCTCCTCTTTAGGGTTGTTGTCTCATGCAGTTTTCTTTTTTCATATTTAATATTAATGGTAATGACTGTGGCAGTAAGATAATAAGCTTCAGTCAGATTAGAAGGGGGTCGGCTCTTATCTGTGCCTGTTGAAGACGCATGTCTTTCACCTGCTCCTTTAATATCCCCCATCTTTCATTCCTACCGCGGAGCCCCCTCCCACTGTCCTAGAACAAAAGGGGTATTATTGTCCGGGGTCTTTTCAGGCTGGAGCCAGGAAGACCTCCTCCTCCCCCAGCCGCTCCCCGAATGTGCAGCAGTTTGAAATGAGCCTTTTTCCTTCCCCGGCAGGAGATTAGCTCGGTTTGACAAGGCGGTGAACTTTAGGCAGGGTGAAATAGGGTCTCCTTGGGGAGTGGAGGCAGTTCAGCCCTGACTAATTCTGACAAAGAGAGGCACCAAAAAAAAAAATCCCTGCCAAAAAAAAAAAAAAAATTAAAATAAGAAAAACAACCGAGCTGGAGAGGAGGCAGGAGGGGAGGCTCGGGGGGAAGGAGGGAGTGTGAAGGCTGGAGGGAGGAAGGAGGGATGGGAGGCCAGAGGGCACGTTCCCGAGCGGGGCTGGGCTGCAGCTCTGGGGTTTGCTCCTTGGGTCTGGCCTTGGAGGAGGGAATCGCCTCCCAGTGCCTCCCCAGCCAGCCCCAGCACGGGGATCCTGCTGCTCCAGGTCCACTTTCTCCCGAAAACCCCTTTCTTTATAATTTTTAAAGTTGTTTGGAAGCCCTTCAGCATGAGCCCTGGGGCAGTGGGACCCCAGAATTTCTTTTAAAACAAAAAATGAACCATTTTGCTGCTGTGGCCCAGGCAGATGGTTTAAACAAAATAACCCCAAACCCCACAAAGTGAAAACTCAGGATTTGAATGGAACGAAACCAGAGTGATTCCATTTCAAACTGTTGTTTGTGCTTCAGAGGCCCGAGTTTGTGCAGAGACTTGTGATGGTGACGTGCCCAGGGTGGAGGGTGTGGAGGGAGCCGGGAGTGACGTAGGTGAGGGATTAGAGGAGAGATTGGCAGAGGAAAAGGCAAACTGTTTCCTACGGCAGTGGCTCATCCAGGGGTGTCTCCCATCACAAAAAGACTTTGAAGTGATGCAGAAAAGGGTCTGAAAGAAGGGAATGTGACCTGCAGGGTTGGAGGGCAGTGGGTCTGGCAGAAGACCGAGGCACTGTGTGTTCTGAGTGCTCGGGGCAGAGGAAAGGGAAGCTTTACCCAAGTCCTTACACCAGCACAGCCCAGGCAGCCTCACATGGTGCTTCATGTAACAGGGATGGAGAATCAACTTGGAAATATCCTGTTTTCCCAGGTCATGGGACATGGTGGAAGGCACCGTGTTCCTCTGTAGCAGAGAAACTTTTCTATTTAATCAGGTTTTTGAGTTGGAAACGTTTGCAAATGGAAAGTTCCATGTCAGTCTTCCCTACTCTGCCCATACACACACTCAAATATCACATATATATATATGTTTATATTCATTTACCCTATACATACACTTGTGTGCACATGCTCAGGTACATTGACCCTGGCTCAGAAAAAAGCAGGTGTATGACACAGGTCTGGGAACCCTGAAATCCCTTGTCAAGGAGGAAAAGAGGAAGAAGAGGCTTCTCAGATGAGCCTGTGCACAGCAGAGGGCTGACAGAGCCCAGGGCAGGGCTCAGGTTCTGGGTTAACTCTCAAATGCCTTTGATGCCCACAGAAAGGGACTGTCACGGCACCTTGTCCCCGAACACACCAGTGAACTGTCATTCAGGATGTTCCTATCTGAGCTCTGACTCTGGTTTCAGGACCCAGAGAGAACACCAAGGCTGTGACATCGATTCCCACTGACGTCCTGGCCCGCTTGTGCACAAAGGTGTGTTTTCCTCAGACAGCACCAGCCCTCCTGCCACCCTTCTGTGTCACCCTTCTGTGTCACCCCTCTGTCCCCACAGCCCGTGTCCCATTGGCACAGGGCGAGGTGACAACCTGAGCCATGTGCCCTCAGGCACCACCCCTGTGCTTTGGTGTCCTGCAGGACACGCTGCCTGGTGCAGGACATTTCCTGCCAGTGGCTCAGCAAACCCCTGAAATCTCCCTGTCCTGCCAGGAGATTCCTCCCTAATGCTCATTAAGCCGCTTGCAAATCCCTGGCTGAACATGGCTGCACAAGTTTAATAAAGCGAGAGACAGATGCCATCAATCATGTGGGCCCGCCACACATCTGGGGGAAATCCAGGGCCATTACTCTCCTTTCTTCTCCCCACCTTTGTGTCCCAGCAGCCCATACCCCAGGAGTTACACCAGACAGGTCTGCTCCCATCCTTGCTTGCTGCATCCCTCCATCCCGGCTGCTGTCCTTGTTCCCCATCACCTGGGGCCCAAACCTTGCCCAAGAGGTAAAGGGGCTTTAGCAGGAGCTGTTCTCCTCTGGGCAGTGGGATTTCCATCCTGCTGTCAAATGTGTTGTTCTTTGGAATGACTGGGGGAGTCCCACAAGGGAAAGACCTCAGCACCCTATTTCAGGAATGCAAGGCAAGAGTGGGACTAGAAGGGGAAGGAGAGCAGAGAGAAGGCACAGAAGACAGGGAGGGGAGCAGGAGCCAGCACTCTGCCCTTTCACCTTCCCATTGCACTCCCATTTTCAGCATTGCCTCCTGCTTGGGAGCAGTGGGAGTGGGAGGAAGATGATCCCTTCAGCAGAGTTCAGCTCGCAGGGGTTTGGTTTGAATTCAGACCATGGCACCTACACTCCCCATCTGGAACAAATCCACACCTTTCCTCAACGGCTTCCATCAGATGGGAGACAACATTTATGGAGCAGATGTTCCCTCTGGAGGAGTCAGGACCTCTCTGCTGTGTCTGAGCCCTGCACAGCCCCATACACTGCATTTAGGAAACACGGTTCCCTCAGCACAGGGATCCTCTGCTCTGCCTCAGGGATAGGCTCACTAAGAGCAGCTCCTATTTATTTGTTTAACAAGCTCCTGCCTTTCTAAAATCTGTATTTAAAAGCACAGGTTGCAGCTCATCAGCTTGACCAGCTCGTGGTGGTGGGACAGAGCTCCCCTGCACGCTGGTCCTCCAGCACTCTGCTTTGTTTTTATTTGCAGCCCTCGTGGAAGGTGAGAGGCAGGGGAGAGGAGTGGGGAGTGGGTGGGTTGACTGACTGCCCCAGTTTCTTTTTGGGCAGTCGGGGATAACTTGTCCTCTGAGGGTGGCAAGGCTCTGTGCTCCGTGGATGTCACGGTGTTGGTGTCTGCACACGTGGATGTGGTTTTTGGAGGAGGTTTTGTCTCAGCAGGGGAGGGCTGAGAGTGGTCACAGACTCTGGATGGGCACTCTTAGTTGTGCTTATTTCTCTAGATCCCCTGGTGTCACCAGGACACAGCTTCCTCAAGGTCTTTTCTACTTCCAAGTGTGGCTGGAAACACAACCTGGGCAAGAGGCAGCTGCCTGTGATGAAAGCAGTTGGAAAGATGTGAAGATTCTCATCAGCCTAAAATCCAGCCAAGCCACGTGGTCAGACAGACACGACTTCCACACCAAGGGTGGCAACGAGCACAATGGGACAGTGGGCAGGTCCTGCTTCTGCCTCAACCCTGCCTGAAAGCCAGGAACACACCTCTCCTCTCGCCACATCCCCGGGCTGCAACAGGAATTCCTGTCTATTTGCTGGTGTTGAGACCACAGGGAAACCAGGAGAACAGCCCAGCAGGAGCCACTGCTTAGCTAAAGCTCTCTGTTAAATCAAGTGGTCTTTAAGGGTTTAGTGAGGCTCTTCCCCCCCAGCTCTCCAGGGCTGGGGCTCTCAGCTGTCCCCTGGGTGCCGTGACTGGCAGCTCTGAGTGACACACGAGCAGAGCTGCAGGGCAGGACACGCTCTGGCTCCCACACCAAGTCCTGCCCAGCACCAAACCCATCCGGGTTTGCAGAAGCCTCGATACATATTTATTAAAAAAAAGAAAAAAACCAGCAGTGAGATGGAAGGATTTGATGCTCTGAGCTCTTTATGCTTAGGAACAAGGATGGGTTATTGACTAATACAGCGCCGTGGGATGGGAATAATGCGCCGGGTTTACTTCGGTTTTGTCTCCATCAGCCACTGAGGGACCCAAACACGTCAGAGCTGAACAGTTTAGTGCATCCAGCTGGGATGTCACAGCTCCTGTGTCCCTTTCCCAGCTTGTGGAGGTGAATCCTGTGTGGTTACAGGTCATGCAAAAGCCAAACTCTTCCCTCAGCCCTGAAGGCTCAGGTGGGATCTGGGACATGTCACCCCAACCTGTGCCACGTCATTGCCCCAGCAGCCCGTGGGGAGGATGGTGCCTGTCACCCAACGGGCTGATGTTGGAGTGGAAAGTGCTCCCTAAAGGTGTTGAGATGAGCAAAGATTCACGGTATCAAAGAGCAAAGATTCAAAGGTTCCCGGCACCCTTCAGGTCAGCACAGCAGCTCGGGACATCGGGATGTGCTCATGGCACGTCCTCTCTTGTCCTCCTCCCAGTGACCCCACAGGCTTCCCCCTCGCCCCCTTGGCTCTCCCCACACCATCACACCAAGGGTAGAAGGGGCAGAAAAGCTCCAGCTGGCCCGTTTCGTGCCAGGGCTGCTCCGCTGGCACAGGGAGAGCCGGAGCCGGGAAGGGCCGGGCTGATTCCAGCCGGAGCCGCGCGGTCCGGCCGGGAACGCCCGCCAGGCCCCACATGTGGGATAGATTAGCCACAGTGGCTTAGAGGGGCTTCTCTCGCTGCCACTCACCTATCCACCCGTGTGGCAGAGGGGGTGGCAGGAAGGTTTTCACAGCTGGAATAAATTGCAGGGAGGAGGAGGAGGAGGGGATTGGGAGAGACAAAAAACAACATTGAACTCAAGATGGAAGAAAGACAGTATTAGCGGAGGTAATGGAGAAAATATGTGTGTGTGTGAGAGGGGGTATTTTATTTACAGACTGTTTGTTTGGGGTTGCCCACACACGGTGAAAGCTGGGCAGTGGCTGGACTCCAAAATCCCAGCAGCCGCTTTGGCTCGGAGGGGGAAGAGGAGTAGAAAGAGGGAAAAAGAAGGGAACAGGGAAATACAGAAAGAAGGAGAAAGAGGTGGAATTAGGCAAGGAAAAAAATCATGTGGCACTTGTTTGGGCAGTGAAGGAGTTCAGTGGATTGAGAATCTCTCGGATTGCCTCTGCCTGTGCCTGTGGTGACTGGACAGGGAGCTCCCTGGACATTTGCTTTTCCCCTCTGGCAAAGTGCTGATGTTGCCACCCCAGGACCCCTGGCAGCCTCACTGACCACTCTGAGCATCCCTGGGGAGGGATAACACAACCCAGAACTCCCCAGGGAAAGGTTTTATTCTTCACCCTCTCCCCCTGCCCCATCTCGTGAAATATTGGAATTAATATAATAACACACCTTAATAATATTATCCCTTGTCGAGTCCATAAAAGTCCCCTCTTGCATTACGGCATTTGAGAGACTATTAAGTTTTAAGGCCACGAGACCTCAGTGAAGGAGAGAAGTCATTTCCATTTTTCCTCTCTTCTGAGGGCACTGGGGTTTATGGGACAGTCAGGAGCTGGGATTGATGAGGCACGTGGCCCCCACGCTGACGGGGAGGGCAGGGCCCAGGACAGGTCACAGAGGTCCCGGCACATCCCCAAGGATGGGGCTCCTGGTAGTGTGGGCTTGGAGTGGCTACTGCTCTCTTTTTGCACGTGATTCCTCCCAAATCCCAGGCTTTCCTGCAGAGACAGGTGTTTAGGGGGGAAATGAGGTGATTGCTTTGACACACAACAGCGTGAGGGTGTGGGGTGGAACAGGTGATGGTCCTGAGATCCTCCTGTGCAGTTGTATCCCTGCACACAGCTCCCATCCCAGGGAGCAGGACCGTGGCCAGGCTTGCCAAAGTGCAGAGAGGGTGGAAAATTCAGCATTTTGCATGACAATGGGGGCAGTGACAGCACCCAGCACAGCCCAGGGTCCCTTCTGTGAAATACAGTGGGGGTTGAGGACTCTCCCTTTCCTTTCTGCTCTCCCTCATTTCAGAGTAAAACCCCAACAGGATTAAAATGCAAGGAGCTGCTCCTGCTGCTCCTGGGGAGCTGTGTGGGCTGGGGGTGACAGTGGTGGTGACACAAAGGTGGTGACACAAAGGTGGCTGCTGCTCACGGGGGTGGCACCGGTTCAGTGAGAGGCGCTTGAAAACCTGGGCTGGGAGAGGAGGGTTTGCAGAGCCCACAGTTCAGAACATGTGAGGGTCTGGGGGCTTCCTTCCCAATTTGTGTGAGCTGTACGAATTCCAGGGATTCCCAAAGAGCAGTGAGGGCTCACAGCCCAAACGCAATGGCGTGGGGGGGACAAGAGGACCTTCACTGAAAGGCAACGCTGATAAAAAGCGAAGTGAGAGGCACAGATCAAGTGAGCACATCCCTCAGTGAGCCAAAGAGAGAGGAGAACCACAGGAATGATGACAAGAAAGGAGAATATAAAATTCTTTCCCTTTTATCGGGAGCATTGTGCTGATTTTAGGCAGCTGGATGGATTCAGAGCACTATTTACTCCAGATTTCTGCCTCTGCAAAGGCAGCAGAGTTGTTTGTGATTTGCCCCAAGTTCAGAGCTCTGATTCACTGTCTTTAACCTGCCATTCCAGGCTGCTCCCCCATCCCATGCCGTGCAGGAGCTCAGCACTGGGATCTCAGAGTTCCAACTCCCTCACCCCTGTTTGCTGTGCTGCCAAAGAAAGGGCACATGAGGAATGTCTGTTTTTTTACTAAAGCACAATTTTACAAAGACGTGGCATTACAGCAAAACCTCCACCAAAACCAGATAAAATATCCTTCCAATGGCTAAGAAGAGTTTGAAAACGGGACCACTGCAGGCTCAGGAAACCAGCAGGCCAATTAAAAAAAAACCCCTTTCACATTTATTATTATGTAAAATCTCATGCTCTTTAGGGCAATCTCATGATTATGAAGGGGTCAGGGGAACTGATTTATGATTAGAGAGCTCTTGGCATCGGCAATATTGTATATGTTTTAATTTTGAACCTTAATAATCCATCCAATATGCGGCACTTGATCATGACACTCATTTCTCACGTATAATTTTGCAAAGACTCTTCACATCCACCTTCACCTCCTCGCTAACACACCGAGCAGTGTTAAACCTCTTCCCTGCGCCAAAGTCAAATGCAATCCAACTTTTCCCTATCAAATCCAGCTCCCCAAAAGCCGGGCAGGACGGGGTTGGGAAGCTGTGCCAGCAGCCCCGGGGTGCAGCACATCAGTCCCTTTGTCACCAAAGCTTCCCCCTGGCACCGAGGGGATGCTTCTGCTCAGGTGAAGGGGAAACCCGGCATCTCTCTGGATTTTTTCTGTGAATTTTTCCCCTAGAAGGGAAAGAGAATTCCTGACCTTTTTTGAAAGCCTTATATTTCTAAAGACACGCTGTTTTGCTCGTCGGTGTGATCGCAGGTGCCTCGTGCCTGCTCAGGAGCATCAAATGAGAGTTTCTGCTGAGGCAGCATCTTGGGCCACAGTGCCAAGACATGAATCAAGTTACAGCCTGTGCCCACTGGGGTAAAAAAAGGGGGAATCAGGGCTGGTCAGTGAATCCTGGGCTGGGGAAGAGCCTCCACTGCCCTGGGAACCTTGTTCAGGGAGGACACACGAGGCTGGCAGTGCAAAGCTGGACAGAGGTGGCTCAGGGTCTGTCCCGCTCTGATTTCACAGGATTCCCACTCAAACAACCCCGAGCTCCATGTCCCCTGCCCAGGATGCCCTCCTTGCCCCTGCAGCCGTGTCCCCTCTCCTTCTGCCACTCGAGGTGTTTATTTAATTGTTTTCCCTGCTCCTCAGTGGCAGTGCTTCCCTGCCATTAAACCCTGCCAGCCGCGCTCTGACTGGGTAATTTAAAGCTATAGTTAAATTATGACTTCTCTGAACCTGTTGTGGCACTGACGCATAACCCTAATTAAATGATCGCATCCATTCTAAAGCCAGTCTTTTCTCCCCTCAAACGTTAATTACAACATAAGAGGCTTTAATGGCTCGCCTCACCTCCAGCTCCTCGAAAGAAAGGTCATGCGATTAATTTTCGTCATTAATCTTTTCCCAATGTGGACATTGTGCTGTCACTGGAGCCTATTAAACCCCCTTGGTCCCCCTCCCCTTCTTCTCCCTTCTCCCCCCTTCATTCCTCCCCCACCCCGAAGTGAATGAGAGAACAAAAATATTTAAGCTCCACTTTGGCTCTGGTTTGTTCTCGGGCCTCGGGATGGTGGAGGATGTGCTGGGAGATGTCCCACACCCACCATCCACCTGAGAGCAGTGGGGACATTGCTCTGCTGCACAGGGGATGATCTGGGGGTGGTGGGATCCCCTTGAGAGCTGCACAGGGTCCTGGGTGGCAACACAAGGGCACGGCCACGTCCTTCGTGGTGGAGGCTGCTGAGGCTTTGGAGGGGGCATCTGGACAGACCTCTGGCTGTCCAAACACAGGGGATGGCTTGAGGTAGCAGGGGCAGCAGGAGGGGTGCAGAGGGACTGCAGGGCCTGGCCGGGATGGGCACGGCTCTGGGAGCAGAGCTCAGTGCTGCCAGAGACCCTCACCGTGCCTGGCAGCGGCTGCAGCCTCTGCTGCTGAGGGACCTGCTTCAAGGCCCCTTTTAGCTTTCTTTTTGCCCTTTTTTCCAAAGGAAATAGGCGTTTTCTGAACTCCACAAGATCAGCTTCAGTGACTTAATCCCCCGAACCTCGGCGCAGGTCTGGCTCCAGCCGCGTTCCTCGGCAGCTGAGCGAGGGGCGCGAGCACACGTTTAGCTAATTTGCTGTATTGTTTCAGCTGAAACGAAGGTCTGAATAATTCCCTTTTATCCAGGGTGACGTAATCAGGGAACAAGTTGCTGCACGGTGGGGGCTGGCAGCGCACAGAACCCTTTGGAACGGCAGCTTTAGGCAAAAACCGCCCCGGGATCCGTCGCGCAGCCGAGCCCGACAGCGCCGTGTCCCCGGACTCGCGGCGTGCCCCAGTTTGAGGGGCTGAGAACGCTCCTGAAGGGTATGACCCACTTCCCAGCCCTCCCTCCAGCTCACTGACATCCTTTCTTCCCATTCCCAAGGGCGGCGACTCATGGGGGAAAATCCTGGAGTATTTTAATAAAGAGGAGACAGATGGTAGTCACCTCGCCGGGTAAATATGTTAGTGGGAAGTGGTCCAACGGCGCGGCGAGAGAAAGAGAGTAGGAGAGAGACGGGATGATCCTATTTTGACCAGGATCCCTCCTTCAAGGTGCCGCTAAACAGCTCCTTCACACCCTCCAGGGTCTCGCTGGGTTTCGACATCTGAGGTGCTGGATCCCCATCCCTCCCCAGCAGGGCTCTGGCAGCTCCACACCCCTCCAGCACTCTGGGTTCTCTCACGGCTGATCCCTGCCCCTTGCTCCAGGCTTGGGGGGAGCAAGGCAAGGAATCTTGGCTTTTGCCAGAGGATTTGTTGGTAGCAAGGGCAGGGCAAACAGCTCGGGACAGGGCTGGCAAATTCCACCTGAATTTGGGAATTGGACTGAGCACTCCCTGCAAGTGCTGCTGCTGGGCTGGGCTGGGGTGTCTGCGGTGGGAACCACACAAACAAACCTCTGCCCTTTGGGTTCCTTCCCGTGGGCATTAGGGATGGTGAAATTCCCAGAAATGGGTGGTGAACAGTCTCGGGAATGGGCAGACACAGGGAATGGGCAGACACAGCAATACTCCTCCCTGGGCCCAGAGCCCTGTCCTGTGGAAGCCCTTGGTGAGATGGGCCAAGCCGAGCACCGAGACCTCGGGGCCTCACATGTGGTGAATTCGGCTGGGAAATACCTGAGGTGGTGGGAGGGAGGTCAGAGTGTGGCTCTGGGGCTAAAATCAGCTCCACGAACTGCCAGAGGATCCTTTCCACTGAAACAAGCCTGGAAAGAGCCTATGCAAATGTGGAGAAACCAAGAAAGCATCTGGGTTCACAGCCTGGGGCTTTGCCAGTGTCTCTGGGATGGAGGAGGGAGTTACAGGGAAAAGAGGGGATGGCAAGTGTGACAGCAGCATCCTGAGCTGTGGAAAATCACCCCACATCAACAGACTTGGGTTGATTTTCACTCACTGGGCCCTGCTCACCTTAAGTGATGCTAAATCACTCGGTAAGAGAACAGCAGCCAAAATATGATCCTGCTCAAGCCTTGGACACTACAATAATAATTAATACCTTCCTGACTGCCACTTTATTGTTAGAAAATAAACAGCTGATGGATAAAGCCTTCCCAGAGACTCCTGTGCCCTGGAGCACGGGAACACTGCAGTGTGTGTCCCTGCACCAACGTTACATTTCAGACCAACTACAGGATATAACTCTGGTTTCCCATAAAGAGGTGAAAAAAGGGATTGGGATGAATTTCTCCATGCTTGGGCAAAACCAGTCAGCTGAACTAAAGGGAGATATGAGCACAACAGGGCACGAATCCCATTAATAACAGAGGTATCAGCAGTGTAGGGGTTCTGTGTTGGCCCGGGGACTCTGTGCCAGCCACAGAGGCAGAAATCACTGCTCCCCACGAGCTTTATGTTCCAAAACGACAGCCTGGGGACTCGTGTCCCTCTCTTTCTGCAGAGACAGGTTTGCCACTATAAAATCCACATCAGGATTTCTGACGCCCCAGGTGCTGAGGGGGTCTGGTACTTGCAGTTCAGACGATCATAATGGCTCTTCCCAGCTTTAAAAGCAGCGATTAGGAACACTCAGCTCTGCAGTGGGGGCTGGTTCCCCCTCAGGGGGAGCCGTGCAGGACCTGCCCCAGCTCCACTGCCAGCACTGGGACCTGCACACAGGGCTGGGTCTCTCTGGACATCGAGGATCAACAATTTAGCTTCGCCTTTGATGACCCTCGTGGGTCCCTTCCAGCTCGGGATATTCCACGATTCTATGATTCTATATTTGGGCTCGTCTCCAAACATTACCCGAGGTTTGGGGAGAAAGGCACCAGGGGTGACCCAGTTTAAAGGCGTGTTTTCTCCCCAGATAACCCCTTCCTGGGCGTGGGCAGCGGTGGCAGCAGGCAGAGCATCGCGGCTGCCCAGGATCAAAGCCAGGGGCTGAGCCGAGCCCGGCTGGCAGCGGATCCCTGCCAAGGCTCCTGCCAAAACCCTGCTGAATGGAGACAATGGCAAACCCCTCTGGCTTCCCACCGCCGCCGCCGGAGCCGCCCCGGCTCGGACACCCGCCGGTTTTTTTCTCTTTGTCCCAAGGACATTGGGGACATCACGTCCGCAGTGCTCCGTGTAGCAGGATAATAATAATTAATAACCATTAGCAACAATAAGGATAATACCAGCGCCAGGCCGGACTGGCTGTGCAGAAGAGACACTTTTTTTCCCTCACTTTAATGAAAACAATGATTTGACTTTGAAGAAAGTGACTTTTTTTTTTTAAGTGGAAGCTGAATCCGCTCCCCTGCCCCCCCACACTCCTTCTTCGCCCCCTCCCTCCTTTTTTTTTTTTTAACTCTCCTTTTTTCTTTTTCTTTTAATACTCTGCGTTCTATCATGCAAATCCCCTTTCAAATTATGAGAGTATTAGAGCCATCAGCGGTAATGTCACCGCCACAAAATGAGAGCAGGGACTTAAGCACCTAACGAACAATGAAATGTGCGAGCCCTGGGACAGGACAATTAAGAACTGGGCTTAGCCAGCCAGGGAAATTTATTGCTATCAAATCCATATTTCTATTTTCCCCCTGAACAGTAACCTATTTGAATATGATTAAAGGGTTTCATTAGAGCTGAGAGAAAGGCCCGTGTCCCGCCGTTCCCTGTGAGCTCACAAACACGCGCGCCCAGACTGCGCTTCGGGGAGGAGGAGGAGGAGGAGGACGGCAAGGAGGGGAGGAAGGAAGGAAGGAAGGAAGGAGACATGCATGGGACGGATGTCCAGGGTCACCAATCCACAGTGCTCCCCAGGAGCTGGACCACTGGCACAGGCCAGGACACTGCTCGTCCTGTGCCACCGTCAGCCCCGGAGGAGCTCCGGTGCCGAGGGGAGGAGAGCTGGTGGAGAACTTGGAGCTGGGGACGAGGGAGGTGGAAAGGAGCTGTGGAGCAAAGGGGCCTGGCATCACGGGGTGCTGCTGGGTAACAGGGAAAGCAGGGGATGAGCCCACATCTCACCTGCTCCGTGCACCCTCGGCTGCACTGAGCTCTGACCATTCCCGTGGGCACGTCACCGTCAGTGGGTGACACGGGGACAGGCTCAGAGCGTGGGGACAAGAGGACAGAGGGTGCAGACAGACATCCCTTCCTCCCTCCCCCACACACAGGGTGTGCCTGAACAGTCATTCAGGAGGGAAAGAAGAGACCAAGGTTTGGCCAGACATAAGCATCGAGGAACACCTGAAACCCCAAAAGGTTTCACAGTTGTTTCCCTGTCCCCAAAGAGGGTGTTTGTGTCCTGGGCAAGGCCACGTTTTTGCAAAGCCCCAAATGGACAATCACACAAGCTCTGTGTCTCAGTCACTTATCCTGCATTTTATCCAGAGCCCACTGCCATCAGCACCAGAGTTTTCCATCACTTCAGAGCTTTACCACCCTGAACGTTCACTATTTTTGCAATTAAAGAAACCTCAGCCTCTGCTACACTATTTATCTACTCACTATTCCCACACTACAGTAAATTCATCACAAGAGCCGAGTCCCAGCTCACCAGATCCTCAGTAGAACAGTATTTTCTGGCATTTACAAGCTCCATTGAGCTGGTTTTGCACCTCAGCTTTTGGTCCTGCTGCAGAGCCCACGTCACCAGAGCTCTCCCAGGAGCTGGAATGGATGGAAGTGAGATGGAGGGAGCAAAGGGAAAGGTGTGCTGGTTCCTGCAGCTTGGCAAATTTGGGAACATAAAGCACAAAACTTTTAGAGAGAGAGACAGAGAAAGAAAGAAAGAGAATACATCTGTCCCCTGTGACCAACTTGAATCACTCAACACGTGGCCTTGCCATTGATAATTTGCTTGTAAATAGTCCAGAAAGGAATAACAACACAAGGATTTGTGGTACTGGTTTGCTGCTGGTATTTCTGGAGGAGTGTGGCCCACAGGGGTGCGTTTCCCACCTTTCCAGGGCAGTTATCCCCAGGTCACTGCTCTGCCAAGGCATCCTGAAATCCCTGTTTGCCTCCTTCCCCTTTGCCTGGAGAACTGTCAGTTAAACAGGTATTTAATTCCAGACTATTGAGTGACCTGACCTGCCACCATCACTTTCCATTTGTTTATATTGTGTGCTTTTGAAAGAACAGAGAGGATCTGAAAGCAAACTTGAATTTCTCTCTCCCTGTCTCTTTTTTGGGTGAATATGGATTAATTTTTCCATGGTATTTCTAACCCTACATCTGCCAATCCTGGCACTGGAGCCAGGCCTGGCAGGGGGTGAGTGATCCCATTCCCTTGGTTCAGACGGAGCCCTGGCAGAGGCGTGGGGCTGAGGATGATAAGCAGGGATGTGTTTCCCTGGGCCTCCAGCCCATCCAGCCCTTGGGAAGCGGATCCTGCCCGCACAAAGGTGCAGGGGTGCTGCTGTCCCAGGCTCCCTCTCCTCTGCCCCGGCACTGGAGCTGCTGCAAGGCTGGGAAGGGCAGGAAGACGCTGCTGATCCCTGGAAGTGCGTGACCGAGGGGACGGGGCAGGCACAGGGACAGACCCAGGCTGAGCTGCTCATTTAGCACGGCATTGTTGTGAATAATCACCGATTTGGGAAAACATCAGTATTCAGGGCAGCACATAGGAATGTAGTAAAGTCCCATTGGAGCCAACGGGACTTACGGACACTCAAGCGACCGCTTAAATACTTGGCTGAGTGGGTGCCAATAACAATAATTAGTGCAACTCCTGGCAATTACAGAACCAGGGATTTGAGGCCGGGATGGAACCCGCTGTCTCCCTGGTGAGCCTGCTGCTCCACAGCCCCGAGGATGCAGCCCAGGATTCCAGGATGCAGCCCAGGATTCGAGGATGCAGCCCAGGATTCGAGGATGCAGCCCAAGATTCCCGACACGGAGCCCAACGGGAGCCACGCGGGTCCTTCCCCCACGTCCACGTCCCGGTCCCCACACGCCCCCTCCCCTCGCCACGAGCACGCTCCCCATTAATTATCTCTCCCTAACGAGCTCACCCAGCGGCCGTGGGCAGCAGGGAGGGCTGGCAGGGCCCGCGGCCCCCCGGGACCCGCGGTGGCAGCTCTGTGTCCCCGTCAGGTCGCCCTGTGCCGGGGCTGCCTCCCCTGCCCACCCCCACCCCGGCGAGGCATCACAGCTCCTAACGAAACGGAACTGCTGCCAGATGAAATATATTACTATTAAATACTTAATTCTTCTAGTGAGCGGAGAGCAGCCAGTATGAATACGATTATTAAAGAAAATTACTTTGGCTGATCAGATATTTCTGCATACTAATTTCTGACCCTTCTTTCCTCTCTGCTTGCTTCTCATCCCTTAGAGACCAGGACAGATAAAATTCCATCACAAATAGCTGATTACTGGGGCTTGCATTAAAATCAAATTTTTTTTCCTCCCGGCTCTAATGTCCTTGCCTAAAGTAGAGGCAGCAGCTGTCAAAAAAAAAAAAAAAAAGGCCTCAAGATTGGTCTAGATCTGAATATCTTGAACTTCGAGGCTGCTGCTGTTATCGGCTGCATCCAAAAGCTGAAGTTGTCTCTGAAGCAGGCAGGCTGGGGGTTTGGAGCAGGAAGGCAGCGGGAGGGATGCCCCAGCTCAGGGTAGGGATGCTGCAGGGACAGCAGGAGGTTCCATCCCTGCCACCAGCTCCCCCAGCCCCTGTCCCTGCCCTGCTCCTGCTCCAGCCCTGCCCGTGGGGTCCCTTCCCAACTGGATCATCCAACACTCTCTGGCTGCTGCTGAAGAGGCAGAGGCCAAACTGTGCTGACAGGAGCAGGTGGGTTGAACGTGGCCAGCAATGGGGTGAGCACAACCCGGGTGCTCCATGGGAGGTTCAGACCCACACAGCTTCACCCCCTTTCCCTGCTCTCCCACAGGGACAGATGTAGAACTTACACAAACACCCCTTGGAGTCCAATCAACTTAGAATCACAGAATCATGGAATGGTTTGGGTTGGAAGGGACCTTAAAGCTCATCTCGTTCCAACCCCCCTGCCAGGGGCAGGTTCACCTTCCACTAGACCAGGTTGCTCAGAAACTTTTGTCAAGTTTTGCATCTCCCACCCATTGCCCAGGCCACAGTCACCCTGTCACAGCACGAGGAAGCCACTAAGAATAATTCCCTCCTGTCTGATCCCTTCCCCACCACCATCACCCCACCTCTCCCTCCGCTAACGCACCCAACCAGGAAGGCTCCAATTTACCTGTTTTTGAATAAAGACACTTGTACAGGTGTCACGGTGCTGAAGCCCTAATTACAGCCTGAGCATGTTAATTCCCAGCTCCAGCTCCAGCGCCTGTCGCAATGGGGGATCCTGTCTGCCCCCTTCCTCTCCCCCTCCTCGGGAACTGCGAGTGGGAGCGGGAGGGGAGCAACGGGGGGGGGTTCAAGGCTCAACTTCTCACTCTCCAGAGCTTGCTGGCAAGAAGCTCGTTTGGGAACTGAAGCCCTTGAAGTTTGAGTTTCATGTCTGACCCTGCTGGACTCGCTCCTGGGGAAGTGTCCTGGCTCTGGGGAAGGGAAAAGGGAAAATCCCTCTGCAGAGGTGGCGTGTCCCCCTTGGCTTCCCAGCTGCCCTACAGCCGGGCTTGGGGCCGTGCCCACCAGCCCTGGCTCCAGGCACCATCTGGGAGCCCCTGGTCTGGCAGGCACAGCCGGCCAGCGCCGGCAGCCCAGGGCCGTGTGTGCACAAGGACAGGAATGTTTGTTTTTCCTTATTGACTTTCTCCGAATAAACGCCCGGGCCGGCAGAAAGGGGCTCCGGCGGCAGCTGTTTACCAAGTGTTTGTGATAAAAAGCTTCTCCATAGGAACAGGTGGCACGGGACTGTCCCCAGGAAGCGCCGGGTGGCTCCACAGCCTGTCCCGGCCTGGTAGTGCAGAGCAGAAAGGAGAGATTTTCACCCTGCTCTGGGTGCAGCCAGGCTGGGGTAGAGCTCAGGGGGTACAGCCAGGTTTGGGGCAGAGCTCAGGGGGTGCAGCCAGATTTGGGGCAGAGCTCGGGGGGTGCAGCCGGGGGCCACCAGCCCAGGCGTCCCCCGACCACAACAGAGCTTTTCCCAGCTCCTCCCAGGGCCCCTTCCCGGTGCCTCGGTGCTGCCGGAGGGTTCAGCCTGTCACCTGCGTCCCTGCCAGGGAGCAGGGCTGTTAACTCGTGCTGACACGGGCCCGGAGCGGCCCCTCCCCGTCCTTGATAACTCATGGCAGCAACACTTGCACAAATCTTTAATTGTTTAGTTTAAAGAATTGTGTTTTGACCGCAAGGGGATTTTGGCTGGAGCTCAAGAACTGATAATGATATTTTGCTGCCAAGACGTTGTCTTGGCTCTGCCTGTGTTAATGTTCGCTTACAAGAAGCTCCAATTAACTGCATCAGCTCTCACCGAGCCTGAGCGAGAAGGGGGGGAGAGATGGTGGGTTTTTTGCAAAAGAAAGAAAGAGAGAGAGTGAGAAAGAAAGAAAGGAAGAGGGGGAAAAGAGAGAAAGAAGAAAAAAGAAAGAAGGAAAAGCAAAGCAGAACAGAATCGCAGAATCACAAAATCATTTAGGTTGGAAAAGACCTCCAAGATCATCGAGTCCAGCCTTTGACTGATCATCACCTTGTCAACTGGAACCAACAACCAACACAAACAGCCCCCACGCAGCAGCACTTGGCAGGAGATGGTTTCCCAGATGCTGGACCATGGAGTCCCAGCTCTGCTCCATCCAGAGCCATCTCCATCTCCCTTTCCAAGCTCTCCCAATGCAAAAAACAGTCCAAGCAAGGCGGGTCCAGTGACAACAAGGGCAGTGAGGGCTGTGCCATGCTGCCCTCTGGGAGCAGCCTGGGAGTCTGTCTGACCAGGTGGGTGCACATTGACCCCTTCCCATCCCACTTTTCGTGGGTGACAGAAGCAAGGAGGTAAAACTGAGGTGTTCTGGCACTGCTTCTCTCTGCTCCCAGCAGCCTCAGACAGGGCTGACACACAGAGCACCACGGAGCTGTGACTGACAGACACACAGGTCTGACTGCCCATTGCTTTCCCAAACCCAACATGGGGGGACAAATATTTGGGAAGACATGCACTTCCAGACTCCCAGCCTGAGCAGAGTCTGAACACACACAGTGCAGCAGAGCTGGAGGATCTTCCCTGGGGGGGTCTGTGGGTACAGTCCCATCCAGGCTGGAAAATGGGGCAGCTTTGGGCTGTTCCTGTGCCAGCACTGCCCTGTGCCTTGCAGGTGCCGGGGGCAGCCCAGGAGGTTGAACCCAAAGGCAGCAGAGGCTTTGGGATCAGAGGCTGCAGCCGTGCTCTGGACCAGCTGCCTCCCCGGGAGGGCACGTTCCGGCTTGTTCAGGGGCTTTGGGGGATCCAGCCCGGGGATTTCTCTGCAGAGCTCCGGCTGTGCCCCGGCCAGCTCAGGGAGGGTCAGATCCTGCCCTCGGCTCACGTTACACAAACCCGAGGACAGGAAGATTTAAGAGTGGAGATGCCACACAGTACAGTGGGTTGTTTGTCCGCCTTTGAAATCGGAGTTAGCGGGAGCAGAGGGAGGGAGGGAGGGAGGGAGGGGGGCACCAGCCTGTTCCCCTCCTTACAGTTCCTTTCTGGCATCGAGGGGAACTGCATTGACTCTCTTTGCCTCTGTTGCTTCAGGTGCAGCTCTGTTTTCTTACATGTTAATTTTTTCCTGTTTTATTATCCTGTCCCTCAGCCGCTACCAGGAGCCCTCCTCCGGCTCGGGGAGCGTTTCCTTCAGCCACAGCTGGGATGCATTTGGGCAGGGGGAGCCCTGCCACTGCTGCTGGGGGGTGGGTGCTCCTTGGGTGCAGGGATGGGTGATTCCTGCTGCCTCCAGCCCCAACACAGACCATTCCCAGAAGCTGTCGGGGTTGCCTGAGAATCTGCAGGAGCATCTCTCGGTGAGATGCCTCTGCCCGGGGGACTGATGGCAGCCACCCCAAACCACAGGCAGGATGGTGGCCCCTTGAGGGGACCCTCACCCCTCAGGTGTGTGTTCTGTCAGCTGCTTTTCATGGCCAAAACATGCTGAGGCAGGGCTAAGGATGAGTCAGGAGTGGTTCTGCTCAGGCTGTCCCCACATCCAGCTGGAATCACCGTCCCCCAGACCCACATTCACCCCTCTCCTGCTCTCTTGGGTGCTCTGTGTTGCCTTTGGGAAAAAAATCTCCCTGTTCATTGACTACAGGAGGAACAGAAGCAGATTAAAGCTGAGTGCTACAAATAACCCCAGTGGGAAGCTCTGAGCAATCCCTCCATGGCTCTGCTCCCAGGGAAGCAGGAGCCCCTTCCCTGCCCACATCCTGTCCTGGCCCAGGTCACCAACTCTCTGGGCAGAGTCTGTCTCTCTGCAGGGGCTGGGGCCCGCTGGGACATGCTGGTGACCTGCAGTGGAGGATGAGTCAGGTTCAGTGCCATTCCCAGACCCTGGAGCCCATGGAAGCACCAATGGACCCAGGATTCCTTCCTGCTGCCAGATCCAGCTAGAGGCAGAGATGGGGTGTGAGACAAATCTTCCATTTACATTTTAATTTCAATAAAAATGTTTTATTTTGTGCTTTATTGCAGTGCTGGTGCAATAAAAGCCTCTGTTAGCCCCAGGGAGACTCTCTCACAGGAGGTTTCCCAATTGGAGCTGGGCAGGAGAGCCCAACTCCTGGTCTGTCCCAAACCTGCTCCACAAAGAGCTCTCCTCCATGTAAACCCACGTGTGAGGGCAACTACAAGCCCTGAAATGCAAATTGTGCTCCTTTATTTCAATAAACCACAGGATAAACCTGCAGGTAAGCACTGGGTGTTCCCTGCTTATTCCCAGCTCTGAACCCTCCCTTCGGCATTTCAATCCCTGAGTCACATCCAGCCCAAACCCAGAGACTGACTAAAAATCGGGTTTGTAAAGTATAGGGGTTTAAAAGGGTAAAGGTTTTAAAAGTATAGTTGTTTAAGTTCTGACAGTTTTTTAAGTATAATTTTAAAAGTTTCTGCAAGGTTTTTCTTTTTGTCTTTCCTCCCTTTCAAAATGAAAAACTTCTGGGTGCACTTTTTCAAGCTTTCCTCTTTATTTTCATGGAAGATTCTCTCCCTCTCAGTCAATAAAGACACCCAGGACACAGATTAGCATTTGGCCCTCTGCTCATCTGCTGGATTAATTTCAAGTAAATTATAAGTAAAGAATGATTGATCATTGTGATGATTAAGAATTTATCCTCATATAATACCTTTCATCTGCACAGGCACAGCAGATCTTAGAGCAATAGGTGCAGGGAAAAGTCATGTGTTGATTCGAATCACAAGCTGTTGGGAAGGAGCACAGATCCCCTGATCCTGCTTTGGAGAGGGCAAAGCCAGGGCAGAGAACAGCCTGGTTTGAGAGGTATCAAGGCAGCAGTGAGGTCCCACAGTCCCAGCTGAGCCTTTGAATCAGTTTTGATGGTGTGAAGGTGCATAAACCCTCAGCTCGATCCTGCCTGGAGCTCAGCACAGCAGTTCCTCCTCACAGCCCTGGCACACACATCTCTGCCCCACACACCCACACGTGCCCCATCCACCCTGCCAGTGAATCGTGGGGGTTTGTTCTCCGGGCTTGGAGATTCAGAGAAATTACTGATGTTTTGGGTCTGAAACACGTGGGAGGTGCTGGGTGTCACGGAGCAGCCTTGGACAGATGGGTCAGATCCCACTGAAACCTCCTGAACCTGCCTGTCCACACGGACATCCTGCTCCTGCTCATCCTATTTTGTGTTTCCAACAGCCCAGACACGGGTACAAACACGGGGTGTGAAGGCTCAGCCCAGTGCAGGGAAAAGGGGGTTTTACTGGGGAGTTCAACACTTTGGGAGCTCTGATGGTCCTCCCTGGAGGGAGCTGTGCCGATTCCTGTCGGGAAGGAGCCCAGATGTGGACAGCCCTGCTGGGTCCTGGCCATGCCTGTAACATTTCAATTCCTCCTCAGCACCTCTGCTGCCCACCTGGGCTCTGCCAGGCGTTGGGGGGATATCCCACCTTCCACCCCCTGCCCTTCGATGGATTTATGTCCTCGGCAGAAAGGACGGGCCGGTTCCAGTCGGGCTTTCACAAACGCCGGGATGGCGGCGCAGCAGGACAGGAAGATCCCACCCGCGGGGCCACGCAGCCCCCCGACCCCCCCGCATCCCGGCCCACCGCCGCCCCTTCCCCGGCCTCAGACAGTCCTCAAACAACAACTGTCTGCCTGCCCAGCTAATCCCTCGCAGGTGACCTCAAGACAGCCGACGCCTCTCGCTAAACTCTCACATTCCTCCGCGCCGCGTTAACCCCTCCGGCACCGCGGCCCGGCCCCCGCGGGGACCCCGCACCCTTCCCCACCCGCTCCCCCCGCAGGGCTGGGAGCTGCCTGGATCGTCCCCTTTCCAGAGCTCCCGGTCAGAGGTTAAAAGCCTAATGTATTATTATAAAGCCAAAAAGAAAAAGCCTCACATTCTCCCCTATAAATCTTCCTAACAACCTCGGCACATGTGGGAGCCAGACGATGCCCCGGCCTCAACCCCCCCCCCGGCTTCGCTGCGGCACCCGCCCGCTGTGCTCCGTCCCATCGGCCCCGGAGGGTGCCCGTGGCAGGGCCGAGGGATGGTCCCCCCGGCACAGCGGGCAGGAGCTGCAGGCAGAGCTCTGCCCTGTGCCAGCCGCTCCTTCTCCCTCCGGCCCCGGCTCTCCCGGCATCGCCCCGAGGGGGGAAGATGCTCCCGCCTCTTTGGGCAGCACTGGGGCTCCCTCCGTGTCCTGCCGGGATGTCCCGGGCCAGGCAGGTCCCCTGGCACAGCCCCAGGACAATGGGACTGCGGAAGCTGCCAGGCTGGGGATGATGAGGAAACTTAGAGGGCTGATTGTTTCCAGGGTATCCATGGGGAGGAAGCAGCCCCATCCCAGGAATTCACGGCACCACAGGGTGCTCCTGTCCTGGCCTGCAGTGTTCCCAAAGCGCCCGGCCCGGGTCCCTCCGCGCTGTTTGGAGGAACAGCAGCTCTTCCATCTCTGCACCTTGCTACTCGCTGCTTTTATTTATTTCTCTTTAACTCAAGCAAGACCTCAGGAACCGAATTATTCCTCGTGTAAATAACCCAGCATCGGCAGGGCTGTGCCGGGAACACCGGACCACCGGCTGGTTGATCAATGGTGAGTGTTTAATACCTGTGTGGAGCTTTGCTGCAGCACGGCAGCAGCTGCGGGAACAAAGGCTCGGCTTTGCTCTTCTTCCCTTTCCCCCCCGCACCCCCTAAAATATACATATATATTTTAGGAGCGATGCCAAAGTTTCTGGAGATCAAAGTAAAATCGGTGTCCAGAGATGATGGAGACAATAAAAGGGAAGAAAGTATGAGAAAAGGGGGGAAGAGCGGCGGGCTGAGCGGGGCAGGGAGCGGGAACGGGGAGCCCCGGGAGCCGCGGGAGCCGGGAGCGGGCGCTCCACAGGCCGGACCGTGCCCTCTGCTGGCGGCGGCCCGGGGGCAGCGGGGGGAGCGCACCCGAGGCAGCATCACACCCCCGCCCCATCCCGCCGGGTCCCGCTCCCCCCCCCCCCAGCCCCCGGGAATCCCCCGCCTGCAGCCAGACCCCCGAGCCCCACGGGTTTCCCTTCTTGTCCAACCTGGCCTTGGACGCTTCCAGGGATGGGGCAGCCACAGCTTCTCTGGGCAGCCTGTGCCAGGGCCTGCCCACCCTCGCAGGGAGGAATTTCTTCCCAATATCCCACCTAGCCCTGCCCTCTGGCAGTGGGAAGCCATTCCCCATTTCTTCTGTCACTCCAGGCCCTTGTCCACATGCTGCTGCCACATTTGCTCCCCAAAACCAACAAAGCTTCCAGGGTGGCTTCCTAGGGAGCAGAGCAGAGCAATGCTCTATCACAGACACCTTTCTAGGGTGTGCAGCAGAACCATCCCCAAAATCCTCCCTGATGCCCAGGGACACAGAAGGGATCCACAAATGGAGCACATGGCCCATGCCTGAGTCGCCTCCATTGGTCTCAGGTGGGGTTTGGTTTCTTCCTTCCTTCATTGCATCCTTCCCATTTCCCCCCAAACTTCAAGCAAGCCTGTAACTCCAACCAACCACAGTCCTATAAATCACAGCCATCTCCCCAGCTTTTGCATCCAAGCCAAGAGAAGCCATTGATTTATTCTTATTTTTGAAGCAAAACAGCCCATGGGCCAACATTTGCTGGGAAACCAGGACAGACCCAGACCAGAGCTAACTGCTGTCTCACTCTTCAACACCCAAACTCCAGATCCAAGAGCTTGATCCCCTGTTCAACACAGGTGAGGAGTTTGGGTCTCTAAGGAAATCAAAACAGCTGGGAAAGACCCGGAGAACAGATGGGTCTTTCCCAGAGCAACTCCACCTCCCTGGGGCTTGGGTTGGGCCCCTCCATCACTGCACCGAGGAGCAATTTGCCCCCATTGGCTTTGAAGCCCTATGGAAATGTCCCCTCCTGTGCAGAAGGGAGATGAGAGGAGCAGTCCCTGTCACAGCTCAGCCCTCCCCCGGCAGCTCTGCCTTTAACTCCCTGCTTTAGATGCCCAGGGTGATGTGAGAGCAGCTGCCTCACCTGGACATGCTGAGCAGGCTCTTTCCGAGAAGAAAGGGCTGCAAACAACCAAACCAGCAGGATTTGTCTGTGAACAAACTGTGAACTGCGACGGAGCAGCTTTCAAGCTCCAAATCCACCTAAGCACCGCGCGCCCGCTGCACATCGATCGCGCCCATCAAAAAAATGAATATTTGCTTCAAGGGCTCGCCAGACATCCCCAAGACACTGGTTATTTGGTAACTTATTCTGTAAACATCCACGAGAGGCTCACTCAACTTGCAAGAGGTATTTGCTCTCGGTTCTGCTTTCTTAAGGCTGTTTTTGAGTGCTGCCATCCAGCTCTCCTCTCCCGTCAGCTCGGCTGGGCTCGGCGGCTGCGGCAGAGCAGGTATTTGGGTGGGGGCAGAGGCTTGGTCCTGACTGCCTGGTCTGAAGTAGGATTTAATCCTGACTGTTAGGAAATCACGGCTCATGTCTCCCCCACCTGAGGTTACGAGCTTAAAAATCATGAAGAAAGGTCAGTGTTTACTTTCTGGGTTTCGCATTGCTCTGGTTCATATTTTTGAGCTTTATCTCAGCCAGAAGGACAAGAAAATATTTTTTTTATAAAAAAGGAAAGAGATGAGATTTTCACATAACCACATGATTTCTGAGGCTCTAAACATCTCCAGATTCTGGGAGACTCACCATAAAAGTCCTAAGGATTGGTAAGATGTGGGGCTGCTTAGTTTGGCTGGTCAGTGTGGCCCAGAGCTGCAAAGAGCCCACACGGAAAGCTCTGAGTCCAGGTTTTATCCCAGACATAGGAGGTGTTTGCAGCTGGGCTTTGGTGTTGGCTTGTTTCTTGGAAGAGCCGAAAAAAACTATTGCAACAGCCTCTGTGAACGCCAGTGAGCTCTGGATTTGGGCAGAGCAGTCCACCAGGGTTTAGGTGAATTGTCTGAGGTTTTCCCTCCTGACTCTGTGTTGCACCAAGCAGACACCGGGTCCCCAGAGAGCAGGTCCCCAGCAGATCAGGGCAGCCTTGCCCAGGTGGAGCTGGCCCTGGACTGCTCAGGTGGGATATTCACCTGCACAGGCTGCAGCTCAGCACATCTGAGCCTTTCCCAGCCTGACACCCCCTCCCTGACCGGCTGCTGGGAGCCAGAGATGATGGAGAGCGGTGATGCCAACGAGCACCACGGTCACCGTCCGCTGCCAGCTGCCAAGTCCCGGCTGGTGCCAACTCTGAGGGTCTCTGTGGGAATCCATGCAGCAACAGTGCCCGAGGGAGGACTGAACCCAAGGGCAAAAGGCTCCTTGCCCCCCAGCCTGGCACTAGATCCATCTCTATCAGTGTCTCACCGTAGCTGATCGCGAGAGATAAGTGAATCCCCCGCGCCGGCTGACAGGCGGGTAGACATTAATAATTATGTACTATTTAAGGCTGATTGAAAATGAAGAGGTGGAGGTGTTGGGACAGATGTGGCAGTGCCAGATGGATTGTGATTAGATTAGCACCGTTCCATTTGACGGGATCTGAACCATGCTTTAATCATTTATTGTGAAAGCTCAGCTCCACGCGGGCGCGCGTCGCCCTCCCTGTTGCTCCGCTCTTGCCACATTTGTTAGTTTGGATCACCCTGCTACAAGTTGTCTTTGCTTGAGACGTGTTGTGTTTACAGCCGGCATTTCCAAGCCCGATCCCTCCCTCTGCCTCTCATCTCCTTGTTTGTACAAAGCCTCCTGCAATTCCAGAGCGGAGCCTGTTACTCACTGCCGGCGTATAAACAACGGGTGAGCCGTCAGCCCCTCCGTGGTGTGACACACGGCCAGACCAGTGGGACCCTGACCAAAGAAGGGCCCAGTAAAAGTCCAGTCAGAGCTGGACCTGCTGCTGGAGCAGCACTTTTGCCCTTCTGCTGCCTCTGCTCCTGGTGGATTCAGAGCACACCCACCCCGCTCCATCCCAGGGGGCCTCTGAGGGGCTCCCACGCTGCTGTGACGAGTTTGTCTGCACCAAACACGGGCAAAAGGGCTTCTCCAGACCCTGCAGCACGACAGGAGCCATTGGCTGTGTCACAGAGCAGTGCAGTGGTCCAGGAGGATGAGGGAAAAATAACATAGAATGCCAGTATCCATTTGAGATCCCTGGAGCAATAACAGGAGGCAGAACAGGATTACCTGGGTAACTGGAAAGTAGCTCAAGACCCTCACTGGCAGTGTCATGCAATTTTAATTATCATAAGTGGTCTAGATCTCAATGGATGGAAAAACTTATTATTGTTATTATTCCCTTCAAACGTGAGAGGTTTTAGTTAAACACACATCCATAGCTATTAATCATGCCACATTTAAGATG
Source organism: Corapipo altera (assembly GCF_003945725.1). Classification (NCBI taxonomy): domain Eukaryota; kingdom Metazoa; phylum Chordata; class Aves; order Passeriformes; family Pipridae; genus Corapipo; species Corapipo altera. The sequence continues at coordinate 3,703,467 of NW_020884933.1, forward strand.
GAGCCAAAGTAATTAGCCAAGATTTAGACTGCAGGGATCACCTTAAAATAAAACATAATGCAGTTGCTTCCCTGCATCCCCTATTCAGAGAATCAGAGAATCATAGAAGGGACCATAAACCTCATCCAGTGCCACCCCCTGCCATGGACAGGGACACCTTCCACCAGCCCAGGTTGCTCCAAGCCCCATCCAACCTGGCCTGGGACACTTCCAGGGATGGGAGTCCACAGCTGCTCTGGGCAACCTGTGCCAGGGCCTCACCATCCTCACAAGGGGGAATTTCTTCCTAATATCCAGTCTAAGTCTATTTTCTGCCAGTTCGAAGCCATATCCCCTGTCCTGTCACTCCAGGCCCTGGTAAATAGTCTCTCTCCATGTGTCTTGTAGCTCCCTTTGTACTGTTCCCTGGTGTCACACTTGGGGTGTGTAGGGGATAGGAACCTTTCAGATTCCGAAGTCCAGCTTCCCTGGGTGCTGGCAGGGGTTACTGGGTGGATGGTGTCAGATGCTGCTGGGCTGATCCAGGCTCACAGAGGTGCAGCAGAGATGGTTGAATCTTGGGGGCACTGAGAGGTTTCTGCATCCCTGTGACGTTTGGGAAGCACGGCCAGATGAAAGGCAGACGAGCTGTAAGCTGTTATTATACTGTCTAATAGAGTTTAATATGTGAGCCCTCCTTTCTGTAGAGTGCAACACAATCAAAACCACATTTCTGCTCCATGTGGGCAGTTTTCCTGCATTGACTTGTTTCCAAAACAGATGTGAATTCTTCACGAGGGCTCCCGCCCCTCTCCTTAAAGAGGATAAAATGTCATCTTTGCTTATGTGTGCAAAACCAAAAGGCCCTTAGGAACGCAAAAACCCCATTTCCAAGTAGGTCAGGGGCTTGTGTGGCCCAGTGTCCCATCCCAAACCTCAGCTGTTCCCACATGTTTCCAAAATGGGTACAAAGAGGTCTCATAAGGAGCGAGAATGGGATAATTCATCCAGCTGATGGCCCCAACCTCAGCCTGGTGCTGGTGTGTACCCTGAGGCACAGTTAGAGCTTGTTATTCTCTCTAATGCATCTTCAGAAGTTTTGGGGTTTTCGGTGATGCTTTCTAGACTTCCTAACCCCGACCTCGAAACCTCAAAGCCTGTGCAGCTCTATAGACTGCAAGCAGCTGGGATCCCCTACAGATCTACTCATCATCTCGAGAGCACCAATCCTGCCCTGGAACACTCAGGTTTTGCTAAAGAGGCTCCCCTGAGGGTCTGGGATTTGTGTCCTGGTTTGGGACATCTCCCATCACACCACGGATGGCTGCAAACCATCAACAAAGAACCAGCAGACTCTCCTGCCATTTGGGTCTGGGCCAGCCCTGATAGGTTTCTGAGCACAAAAGTGCTGGAATTGGGCGAGGTCCAGCCTTGCCCTGCTGGGAGTAACCAGCACTTCCCCCCCTGCCCTGGGACCAGCGTGGGAGTGCTGGGTGCTCCCTGTGGAGCAGCCAAAACCCGCCACACACCAGCTCCAGACGCCTCTGCTTCCACACAGCCTGCGAGGAGCTTTCCATCAGGAAATGCCGAGTTCCCATCTGAGGGACACTCCCTTCTTGCAGCCCGGGCTGATATATGAGAGGTGAGGACTGGGCAGATCCCAGTGTGAGATTGCAGCATCCCAAGAGCCAGGGTCGAGCAGAGGGTGTGAGCTCGGAGTCAGCAGCGGGGCACAGAGAGGAGCTGGGCTCCAGTGAGTGTCCCAGGAGACAGATCCCACAAAAGGAGGAGTCGGGACAACAGCAGTGGAGGACGCAGGAGGAGTGGAAGACCTTGATGGGGGAAATGGGGATGGCAGAGCCCCACATCCTGCTCCCCCAGGGCAGGGGGGGCTCCGGCTGGGGCAGCACCTTGCAGGCCTGGCTGCTGCCTCCCCCCTCTCCATCACCTTCCCGGCGCTCCCGGCACACGCTGGCGGCCGGCCCGGCCCAGGGCCGCAGCTCCGGGTCCCGCCGCTGCACTCCTGTTTACAGAAATGGGAATTTGCATGATGAAAATAACCTGGGACGGATTTCGATTTTACTGCCCTTGGCAGAAGGCTCGGAAAAAACCGGTGCATAGTCAATTACTGGAATTTTTAAACACAAATAATATTTTATGTGATCAGCAGGCTGGCTGCGGGCCTGGGCACCGCGCTCCAACGGCACTTATGAAAGGAACAAGCCATCAATTGTGCTGCCGCGCACAGGAGCCCGTGGGCAGGTGCAGCCTGTGTTGACCCGAGCGCACGCAGCCCTCGGCTCACTTAACCCGTGAGGGATGGACCGAGATTTGCCAGGCCCAGACTCGGCTCTCGCTGCCTTGTGGCGGCTGGAAGTTTCTTCTCTCCCTGCCTGTTTCTGACAGACACCCAGAGAAGCCTCATCTCTCCTGGGACACGCAGAGGGGGACGCACGGGGCTCCCGCACTCGTCCCTGTCCGGCGCAGGGAACGAGGCGCCGTCCATCACTCCACCCCGGAGCCCATGCCAAGCCTGCTGCTGGCAGGGAAGGGGTTAACCAGAGCAGGGGCCCCTCGCCTTTCTCCCCAGTCCCCACCATCCTGGCAGGCTCCCCAAACCAACAGCCCTGGGACCTCATTCCCAGAAATCTCGAGCTGGGAAGGCGGGTTCCGGGAAGGACCCGCACACGCCAGCGAAGCCGTAACGTGGTGTAGGAACCTCCCTGGCAGCCACAGACCCTCCCGGGACGTGTTACTGGGATCAAGGGAATTAGGGGAATTACACTCCCCATGCTGTTGGGCAGCTGGGGCAGGACGAGCAGCGAGGCAGCACCAGCGAGGCCCAGAGCTGTGTTTATCCATGGAGGTGCTTATATGGATCCTATTCCCTGAGAGGGAGAGTGAGTGAGATGGCTTGGGGAGGCAGAACAATATTAATTCATTAATTTATCACAAATACTTCTTATTTTAAAGCACTGGGCAGTGAAAAGGCTTTAAATTTCCAGGACTGCTGCCAGTTTCCTCCTTCTCTGCACAGTTCCCCTGGCAGAGCCCGGGCTGTGGGGTGCATTCAGCATTCCTGCTTCCTGCAGCTCCCTCGTGGAACTGCCCGAGGACAGAGCCCACGGCCAGGCTGTGTGTCACAGCTGCTGGCAGAGGCTGCAGGGTGTGACCCCTGGGCACAGCAACCACTTCTGACTTCAAACAGCTCCAGATAATCATGGTGAGGATGAGGATGAGAGTTGCCTGCCTGCTCTGCTCAGAAATAGGCTTTAAGGGAAAAAAAAAAGTGCTGTTGTTGTTGTTCCAGGGCCAAGGGGAAGAAAAATTCCTTCCCAGTTTAAGGATCTCTAACACCTGGGTAGAGTTTCACTTCTCTCAGCTGCCTGTTTCAGGGTTTGATGGCTACTTCCTAATAACTGCAGGCTGGATCCAAAGCTCACTAAGTCAGCCGGATTCTTTCCATTCATCCAATGCTGATCAGCCTTTCTTGGATGATTTGAAATCACTTGACACCCTGGGTGTGTGCATGGGAGTGAGAAGCTGTTTTCAAGTGGCTCTTTGGAATGACTTTTTCATGTGCACTAAGCTGGGGCACAGACTGGTTGCAGCAAAGCTCCTGGTGAGGTTCCATGTGCTGGGGCTGTCGCCTTCACCTCTCCCAGCTGGAGACACACACTGTGCTCCTGCCTGGCACACTGGGACTCCTGCCCCCTCCCTGCCTTGAGGACACCTCTGCCATCAAAGGAAGAAGAAGAGGAGGAAGCCCTCTGGCACACGAGGCTGTCTGTGCACCGTGCTTGTGGTCTCCATCCAATCCATTCCAGCTGTTTGCCCTGGGCTGGAGCAGCTCAGACTGGGACAGTGGCTGGTGGCTCTGCAGGATGGGGGCAGGATGATGGAGCTGGATGTTTCCCCCGAGCCAGGGCCAGCCCCAGGGTGCCCCAGCTGTGCAAGCCCTGTGCTCACTGCAGGTTCCTCCACTGACCCCATGCAAGTGTTGCTGCTCCCAAAGGCTGCCTGGATGGGATCCCTCTTGCAGGAGCCATGGAAGTGCTGCAGGAAGGGCTGTACGAACCCCCTGGCCTGGCTGAAACCACACTCCACTCTATCCCTCGACCAAATTGTTCTGCCTGGTTGCTACGAGCTGCTGAACAGATGCCACAGTGCCCCCAGCGAGGGCTGCATCTCATTAGGGGAAGAAATGAACCCTTTCAACAGTGGTCACAATCTGTAAAGGCGTTGGGCTCTGTCCAGACTGTGGTGGTGGTCAGCCAGGGCTGACTCTACACCCATCAAAGAGGCTTTGCCTCCCAGAAATGCAACACAAGGCAGTCTTTGAGGGAGTATGGCAACATCTGAGCCGGGTTGGGAAAAAACAGCTGGGAAAGAAGAAGGCTGGAACAGGTCACGGACACGCCCTGCCCACCCCAGTGGGTTCCTTCACTCTGCAATGTCCCAGCCTTGTTGGACTGTCCCCAGCACAACAGAGGTGACCAAAACCCATATGTGGGCTGCCCTGTGCTTAGATGAAAACAAGAGCAGCTAGGTCCATGATGGTTTATGCACTCAGCACACCTGAGGGGCACACAGGTATTTGGGTCCTGGGCACAAAACAGTGAGGTTTGTCTCCTGCATCCCGCGGGTTTGGCACGGGCAGATCTGTCCGTGCTGGCACGACGGGTCTGTCACCGCGGCAGAGCGGGGCACGACGGATCCCTGAGGGCTGGCAGGTGCCTGTGGCCCGCTGGAGCCCTGCCAGGAGCAGGGACAGAGGTGCCAGCTCTGCGGGCACACCGGCACACACTGTGAGCCCCCCGTGCAAACGCGGCAGCACCGCGAGCGCTCGTGGCCCCCAAACTTGGCATCCCTGGCGCAGCACAGTTGCAAGGTTAAGTAAATATCTGACTGTGAGCTGAGGAAATGAGTCAAAAAACATCGAGAGAGAAGAAACACAGATCTCTGCAGAGACAAACTCCATGCACAGCCCGTCCCTCTCGTGCCTGCGCCTGCCCGGCCTCCTCCCCGCAGCCGCGCTCCTCGACCCGAACCCACCACGGCTCCCCAGGCCACCAGGACACACAGGAGGGAACAAAGCCCAGGTAGCTCTACCTGGAGCTACCTCTGCACCAGCCCACCCTGCCTCTCCCTGTGCTCCATCCTCCGTGCCCGGGTGCAAGGAGGGGGCTATGTCTCTTCCCTGGATCGCGCTTTCATCTGGAACGTGTTACGGCAGGAGGAGTTCCCCGCTTTACCTGGGGAAATCCCAGAGCTGGGAAAACGTGCCCAGGTGATGACAACCCCCTCGAGCTCTCTGACAGCCGAGGGGGAAGCTGTGAGCACCGTTTGAATGGCATCCAGAGGCAGCAGCTCCAAAAAAAGGCTGAGAATAAAACAAAACCAGCAATCACGCCTGATGGGAGAGGAATTGGATTCTGGCCTCCCCTCCGCTTCCCCCCTCCTCCCCCAGCCTTCTGCGGGCCTGGGCTGAATGCAGCTGCCTTCGTTTGGCTAATTGGCTCTGTCAATCAAGTGTCAGTCAGGGGCTCACACAGCTCCTGCCCGGGTGAGAGGAGTTTAAATCCGAGGGCTGGGAAAGCAGAGGTGACCGGCAGCTTCCGAGCAGGTCTGAGGGAGGTGTTAAATCCCACAAGGTTTGGGGGAAGCGTTGCTGGAGCTGGCCTCTACCACTGCTTTGCTGCTTGATCCCAGACAATTTAGTGCCTCAGTTTCCCTAATGGGACCCAGCCAGGCCAGAGGGACCCCAGGGGAGCAGTGATGGCCAGAGAACCCAGAAACCCAGGGCTGAAAAGCCCCATGTTTGCCCGACCACACAGATTTCAGTCTCATTTTTTGTCCCATGCAAGGTCCTGGGGCCACTGCCCCCTCCCCTAGCAACGGGTACTTAGAAATTAGGGACCAGACAACTCCCTATCTCTCTTTTGGGTGAGTGAGCAAAGGGTTAATCCAAGGAAGCTTTTTGGGAGGAGATGGCAAAGGTTGGCAGGGATCCCCCTTTGTGTCACAGGAAGGAAGAGGTTAAGCCGGAGGTGCCACCTGGGAAGCAGAGACAGGTCTGAAGATGCTTTGCCAGTTACTTCACTGTGTAAACAGCTTTTCCTTCCTGTCCCCCAACACCATCTCTCCATGATACACTAATTATCCAAAGCACAAACCAGACAAAAAGGGAAGAAAAAAGAAAGAAAGGAAGAAAGGACAGATCCTGGTGCTGCCTTTCAGCTCGTGTTGAGGGATCTGGCAGCAGTGCCGGGAGGGGACAGATGCTGCTGCTCTGTTTGCCCGAAAACAAAGGAGCAGAAGATTACACTTGGATTTCGAGTTTGTTTATGGAGAGATCAAACCCTCTGCAATCTCCTTGTCTGGCTTTCAAGTGGCAAGAGCCTCAGGCTCAGGGCTGAGGGGATGCAGCTCCTCACCGTGGGGAGCGGGGGCCGGGTGGGCACCTGCCTGGAAAACCTGGCACTGCCTCTGGCCACCCCCAGGAGCCATGGCACGAGCTGGGCACTGCTCTCTGCCAGCAGCTACTGCCCCTTCTGCAGGAGGGGAGGCTGAGGCACGGGGGGATTGGGCACCCACATCCTGAGCAGCAGGTGGGGAAGGGACACGAGAGGGGACTGTGCAGGGATGTGGGACCTGCTGAACAGGGGGTTCATTTCTTGATGCTGGGATATGAGGGATGGGCTGAGGTTGCTGTGGAGGACAGTGTGGTGGAAACCCCACATTTGCTGGTGCTGGTCCAAAGCCGCCCCCAGTCCTTGGATTCTGTGAACCACAAACTCCAGCCAAAGCTTTTTGGTGAGGAAGGAGTTAAAAGCTCAGGGCCCAGCAGTTTTCTAGCTTGTGGCTTCTTTCCCCCCCTCTCCCTCCCTGGTTTACAAAAAACCCCACATTATCAAAAACCTGCCTGGAATCCTCTCAGCCAGTGACACAGAAAATTCACATTACAGAGGCTGCCAGGGCGACAACAAATAGCAACAGTAAATACAGCTGCCGGGTGCCCTGCCCGGGCTGGGGCTCGGGGAGGCCTCCACACCACCCCCTGCCACCGCAGCTCCAGGGGAGGCTCTGCTTTCCTGTCCTTCCCTCGGGTCCCTGCTCAGGCTCCCGCACCTCCCGGGCCTGTCCTTGGAGGAGCCACCCTGCAACCCGTTGGCTGCTTCCTTTGCAGGCACCTCATCTCCCTCCTCTTCTCTTTCAGCCCTTTGCTTTCCCTCTCTCCAGGGTTCTTTTCCTCTCCTGAGTTGTGAGCACACTGCAGACCTCACCCTCCCCAGGCAGCCCCAGCAGCTCCTCAGGGATGCCCAACCACTGGAGTGGGCACAGAGTGGTGCCCAGGGCAGTCCCAGGACAGCAACAGGACACAAAGTGGGTCTTGGCAGACCCACTGGACTTTGGGGAGGCTCTGGCAGGATCCTGGGGCACAGGCAGGGATGTGCTTACAGGGAATCACTGTCCTCTGCTCCAGGAGCAGCTTGGCCATTCCCCAGTCTGACATTGCACCTCACCTGCTCTCTCTTCCTCTTCCTCCTGTTTGCAAATTCCCCTTTTCCTTCCCCCTCCAGCCATCACTCAGCACTTCACACACTTGCCTCACTCCCGTCAGCAACAGGTAACCAGGCCCCATACCGGGAATGCTGAAGGAGACATTTTCCAGCATCCCTCTTTTTCCATGTCCCGGCAGTCCCTGGCCCTGCTCTGCAGAGCTGATGTTTATTTGAAGTCTGTTGCCGGGTGGAAGTTGTATCCCCACAGTTCCTGTTCTTAATCTCTGCTTTTTTTTCCTCCTCTTTTGCTTTCTTTCCTCTCCTTCTATCCCATTTACAAAGTTTAATTTGTCCTCAGGGTCCCTGAGGCAGCTGCAGGAGGAATCCTGGTGGGATGGGAGTGAACTGGGACTGGGGGAGCCCCCAGGAGAGAGGGCAGAGGTGATCAGAGGGCAGTGATGCCAGAGAAGGGCTTCTGGCAGGTCCCAGCAGGACTGGCCTGGGACCTGCTGCTCCCCAGCTCAGCTGATTGCTGGGATGGAGGGCTCTGTCCCAGTGCTGCCTTAACTGCTCATCTTTTCCTTGGGAATGAACCTGACTCCTCTTAAAATCAGCCCCACAAACCCCACTGTTAATTCATAGCAATGAACAGAGAGGTAGAATTAAAAGCCAATTATGTAAAAGATGGGAAAGCTTCCTCTTGGCTTAGCAGGAAGGGCTGGAGTACAGCTGGACATCCCAAAATAACCACCTGCATTGGGGGATTTCACACCAAACCACCAACTGCTGAGTTACTCAACAGGGAACCCAGTGGGATTCCCAGCATTTGAGGGGCTGGTTTTGTTAACTACCTGTATCACAGCAGCCCCAGAAGAGCCACACAGTGTCCCCTGGGACACCCCCCAGCACGAGGGAGGGACAGGCACTGCCAGATGCCACCAAGGCCACGGCAGGGACAGAAAGGACCAAGTCTCCCACTCCCACCTTGGACTCCTGGCACGACACAACCACCTCTGAGTGCATCAAAGGGGGGGAAAGAAATGAAGATGGAGAGGATGCAGACATGGGGCCGCCTGAGGGGTTTGGAAGGTGAGATTTATGAGGCTCTGTCTTGGAGAAGCTTCCAGGGAAGGGAAAGAAAAAAAGAAGAGAGGAGAAAAAACCCTCCTCGAGGTGGCTGGAGATCTGTCTTGCTGGTGACAGCAGAGATCTTACCCTGCCAGTCTGCACAGGAGAGGGTCTCATCTCCCAGGGATGTGGCAGAGACCTTGGGAAGGTACTTTTTGCTGCTGAAGATGCTTTGTGCCATGTTTCAGGCACAGGCAAGGATTTTCCTTGCTCGTGGGGAGATCTCTCACTCTCCTGCCTTGGCCACTGTGGCTGCTGAGGACGGGTGGTGCTCTAAGGGGGACAACCCCAGGCTCACACACACACAACCCTCCCAGGAGAGGGTCTGCTGCATGTCCCGTGTCTCCCAGGGTGCTCCATGCCCTGCTCCTGAGATTTGGGTGTCAGCAATCCACCCTAAGGGCAGGCAGGGAGGAAGCCCATAGGATGATGGGGAGGTGAGGAAAGGGCTGTGTGCCCTGGCTCTCCCTGCTCATTCCCTGTGAGTCCCAGCTCTGCCTGCTCATTCCCTGGCTCACCCAGGGCTGAGCAGAGTGGAAGGAAGAAAGAGCAAAGCCAGGAAAACTCCTTCCCCATCATATTTACTGAACTGCTCTGAGTTATGACTGGAGGCCAAGATCTGGCTTCAGGCGATTGCCTAAATCATTTAGGAGCTGACAAGGTAGGGAGGGGGGAAAATGTTCTTGTAATTCTTCAGTCTGAGGTACATTAAGGAGCCATAAGCCATGTCGAGAGCTTGAATTACATTAGAGAGATTATCCTGTTACAGTTCATAATCCTGGATAATATACCATCCCGCAGCACACCTGCCAATGATAAATCTCACCCCGTAATGGGGCAGCCGTGACCCCGGCGGGCCCGGCGCCCTCCTGGCATGGAGCAGCACCAGGCAGACGGATGGAGTCAGCAGGGAGAGCACAGAGCAATAACAGCCTGGCAGGGGGGTCTGCACCCAGGGAAATTCATGGCTCCCAGGGTGCTGTGATCCACCAAAGCACGGTGGGGCCACGGCACAGGGCTGGGATGAGAGGGGTCCGTGGAGAAGGACACCTGAGGTCACCTGTCCCCACAGGGAGCACTGAGGGGCTTGAGGATGTGCCCCGTGCCAAAGGCCACAGAACAAGGAGGGGAGCCTGGCAGGCAGGTGGAGAATGGGACATCTCCCCCCAGAAAGGGGGTTTCTGGCCCAAAGCATCACAGATCTCTCAGGGAGGGATGGAGCTGAGTCCCAAAGGGATCAAGGAGAAAGCCAGCCCTAGGAAATCACCTGCCTTTTTGGAGCAGGGTACCACTGAGCTGTCTCAGCCCCTCTGGAAAAGTGCATCATCAGGTGGGATTTGCAGCCTGGAGACCCCAGGGGTGGTGAGGGCTGTGGAAGGACAAGGCAGGGCTCTGCCTCTGAGCTTTAACCTGTGAAGGTGCATCTGTGCCAGGGGCACCTCTGGGGGATGTCAGGCACTGCCAGCTCCAGGACTGGGACTGAAACTCTGCTGCAAGATCTTTGCCTTTCTCCAGCATGGAGAACTCCCCTTCCCATGCACTAGAAAACGACTCAGAGACTCATCCTCCCCTCTCCATGGCATAGACCTGCTGTAATCTTTGACAGGAGGCCCAGCAAGCTCCAGGGCTCCTCAGTCTCCTCTGTAACTCCTTGGCTTACACCCTCTCCTGCTCAGTCCCACTCCAAGGGTCGCCTCAGCAAACAAGCCCCGGTTGTTTGGGCTCTCTCATCCTCCTCCAGCCCAGCTCCTCCTGTACCCTGGAGCCCATAAATCCTGCCCTCCCTTGATGTGAACTGACCATGCAAACATGACCTGCCTCTGCCAGGCAGCCTCTCCCTTCTCCAGCCCACATTCCCTGCACTGGAGGCTGCAGCTGCTCCATTTCAGTCTCCCAGCACATCCCAGGGCAAAACTGGTCCCCGAGGCCAGCCTGGCTCCTGGTTTCATAGAGAGCTGCTCCTGCGAACTGCATCAACTCTCTGAGTGTGGAGGGATGGCACTGATCTTCACTAAACCCTCAGAGGAACGCAATGGGTTTGTGTCTGCCTGCTCCTGAATGTCTCCTTGTCTCCCCTTCCCTCCTGACCCTCTCCAGACCTCCTTCTTGCTCCCTGTGCCCTTGATCCTTTCTTTAAAAGCCGCTCACTTCCAGGCTGCTCCCCTCAGAGCTGGGGTTAAGCAGCTCCCATGAATTACTCTCATTTCCATGCTGGCTGCCAGTCTCCAGCCCAGGTAAATCCATCCTGCCAGTGCCCAGCACAGAGGTCTGCACAGTGCAAGGAACAAACCCCTCAATCCTGCAGGGATTTGCAGTCTTCCCCTAAGGAATGAGCCCCTCTATCCCTCAGAGATTTGCAGTCTCCCCTAAGGAATGAGCCCCTCTGTCCCTCAGGGATTTGCAGTCTCCCCTAAGGAATGAGCCCCTCTGTCCCTCAGGGATTTGCAGTCTTCCCCATGGCCCCAGCGGACACTTGACAGAGCCTCTTCTCTCAGGCTTGTGTGTTTTGTTTAAGTGCTCTGAGATAAAGCCCTTTTATCACGATAAGAGCCTGGTTGCCCTGGTTTCTTCCTCTGGCCTGAAGGCCATTCTTTTCCTCCCTCTTGTTTTTGACCTCAGGTTCAAGAGTGCCAGACCTCCCTGGTTTAGGGGAGACCTTGGCGGCGACTGCGACAGCCAGTGTGAGAAAAGGCAGGGCAAGGGTTGGAGAGGGCTCCAAAGGCCCAGGTTGCTCAGGGAACAGTTTCCAAACCGTTTAGGAAAGTAGGAAGGAACGAAACATAAGAGCAGAGCAGACCTCTACACTTCTTCAAGCCTCTACTGCTCTCCCTTCCTTTTGTCTCATTCTGTCGCTCCCTTTTATTTACACTTCCATCCTTTCTCACTCCTTCTCCCTCTTTCCCCTCCTTTCCCCCTTTTTCTCACCCTTGTTTTGCTTTCCTTCCCTCCTTCTCTCTCCCTCTCCCCCTTCCCCTGCGGCTTGCCAACTGCCAGCAGATGACATCTCCTTTCATGTTTGGGGCTGAGCGGAGGCTCTGAATGTTCGTTTGATTCCGTTAAGATAATAGCTGGTTCACTGTCAGACACAGACTGATCAGTTAAAACCTTAATCACTGCCTGTCTACTCACATGGCACTTATTTTTTAAGAGATTAATCCCCTAAGCACTGCACCAGCATACATTCAGGCTCAAAGAAAAAGGTGGGGTTTTATTATTATTTGATGCATTTACTGTTTCTTTTTTTGCTCTTTAAAAAAAAAAAAAAAGATGCATCCTCCCCGCAGCACCTTTTTGGATCTGATGCTCAGATCACACCTGGGCACGGTGCCCATCCCTCACACCGGGCACAGGGAGGGGATGAGGAGTGGGAGGTGGTGGGAGACGGAGGTGACGCCTCTCCTGCCTCGGGCTTTGGGAACTCAGATTTGCAGGATGGCCTGGTGGGCTGCAGATTAAGCCTGGCTGGGTTCTCAGGAGAGCCAGGCTCCATCCATGCTTCCCCAGCCATCCATGCCTCCTTTCCTTTCCCGACTCAGGAAACAGCTCTGGATAAACATCGAGGCTCCAGCGAGAGGCCCCGGCAGCACATCAAAGCCAGGGGGGGAAGTTCTGTGTCCACCTCTGAGGGGGATTTAGGCAAAGCTTCCTTAAAGCACCTCGGCTTAGCACCTGCCTGCACTAAAGCAGCACCTCTGCAGGCTGGGCAGCGCCAGGCTGGGGTGTCACCACAGCCCGAGCTCTCCCAGCCATGAGGCAGCCACAGCCCAAACCCACTGCCAGCTCTTCCAGCACCCAACCACTGACTGCTGAGACAGCAGCGAGCTCAGACCTCCTCCTGAGACAGGGTTTCAGTTCACAGAGAACACCACATGCCCCCAGCCCATCGGATGTTGCAGGAGGTGCAGAGAAGGAAATGGGGCAATGGGACCATGGCACAGAGTGGGGCTCCCTGTTTGTCCCAGGGCAGTGACAGTAACCTGCTCTCAGGCAGCATTTTGTATTCCCAGAGTCCCAAGCATTTCATGGAGGAGGCTCCAGGAAATCCTCACCTCCACCATGGAAGGGAAATGGGTGGTGAAAGCTCCTTTGCCTTAGGGGAGGGCAGAGCTGCCAGCCCATGTTTCCAAAATCACCCACTGCAGCTCCCAGACAAGATGAGCTTTTAGGTCATTCCCAACCCAACCCATTCCATGGTTCTAAGATGCTCCTTCCCTCCTGCTGTGAGGCCCTGCAGCTGGGCTGGGGGTGGTCTGCACAGTGGGGGTTTTCCCTCACTCCTTTGGCATCACCAGAGACATGAGGCAACAATTTCTGCCTGCTAAAGGTTTGTGAACACTTTTTGTAATGTTTGATTTGGGATCAAAGATGGAAGAAAAGTCACACCCCCAGGCCCAAGGTTTGCTTTCACACTTGCACAGAAAGTTCCAGAAAAGCAGATCTTTTACCACCTCCTGGTTACCATTTTCAGCCTCCCATTGCCTGTGACAGCCACGAGAAATGACCAACTCCCACTTCCATCCCACTGGGGTTCCCATGTGCCCAGGGCTGTGACTGTGACCTGCCTCTCCCAGAGGTCATGGACTCATTTCTATGATGGGCAGCACTGGGACACGTGAGGGGTCCCGGGGGTCAGAGGGAGCACAGCCAGAGCAGCTCAGCCACAGGGTGTTGAGCTCTTCCTGCCAAAGAGCTGCTCCCCCTGACACCCTGGGGCTGGAGAACCTGTCCTGTGACAAACCAGCTTCCAGAGAGCAACTTCCAGCAGCTCCCCATGGAATACAGCCGGGGTTTGCAGCCCCAGCCTGTGACCTGGCAGGACACCAGGACAGAGCCCCCACTGCCACATCCTGCTCCTGACCCCACACCTCCACCAGAGCATCCCCAGCTCCTGGATGACAGAGCTGGAATCACTGGCAGCAAGTGACAACTCAGAATTTGGTAAAATAAATTTGGGGGTGTAGCAGAGGGGTTTTGTCAGCTGCCTTTGGCGCTTCCTACTGAAAATGAAAATGTAGTGAGAGAACAGAGCCTGAGTGTATCTTGGCAACTTTTGGTAAAGTAAAACAAAGCTGTCAAAAAGATCTAGACTTCTACATAGAAGCAGAGTTCACCTGCAGGCCTTATTCTGCTCATTCCCCAAGATATTCCCGAGGCCTTGGTAAAAAACCAGAGAAAACAAAACTATGGCAATTGAAATACATGACACCCAGAGCCACAGGGACAGAGTTTAAGAAAGTTTAGAGAGGAAAGGGACGCAAAATTCCTTGCTGCAAAGGATAAAGCAATCTCCAGCTAATGGAGATTAGGAAGAACCTCTCCCAAAGGACTGGTTATCCCATAAATTAATGGAATCAATAGTGTCACAGCCCTCAGCCACAGCGTCCCAAGTCATTGCATTAAGTGCTCTGGGGGCACAAGCACCCCGCCCTGAGCAGCTGGGGCTGGGCACTCCTGCAGATTACCAGGGACAGCCCAGGGCTGGGCAGAGCAGCCACACGTCCCAGAGCAAGGCCAGGAACAGGCAGGAGCAGAGGACGAGTAAAGGAACAGGAATCCTGCCTGGGGAAATGGTGCTGGATCCAATTCCAACCTCAGTCATTGAATCATCGAATGGTTGGGGTTGGAAGGGACCTTAAACATCTTCCAGTTCCACGCCCTTGCCATGGGCAGAGACACCTTCTACTAGAATGTTGTCTAAAAACATGTTATCCCATTATTTTGTTAAAGGAATGCAGCTATCATGGCAGGTACACCAGCAGGGTTCTCTGCTTCTAATATTAAAAAACCCCAATCTTATTAAACTTTTAAGATACCAAGGAAATAATTATTCAATTTCTTTGTTGTTATTTACTACTGTAACTCTGGTTGTGCTTATTGCTCCACAGCTGGAGTTGGGCTTTGCACTTAGGGTTGATATTAATAGATAATAGCCAGGAATTAACAATAAAGCTCTTGCCACCTTAATTATAGAAGTGATCTCTGTTCCAGGGCCTTTACCTGCCTCACACCACTCCTGGGCAAGGTTACCACGTACCCAGGGGAAATTGCTGCATATGGGGCTTCCAGCCAAGCTTCCCAAGGATATGGAAGTGTTTAACTGCCATTGGAACTGCCAACAGCTCCGAGGCTCCAGCCTCAGAGCCCTGCCCAAGCCTGGGACGGATCTGGGAACACAACAGCATTTCCTGAGGTTCACACCCTGAGATCCTCCCTTCCCTATCTCAGGATCTCCAGACAGTTTAAAAGCCTTAAAAATAAACTCAATGAAGAGTAGGGGCTGATGCTGCTTCTCAGAGGGGCACCAAGGCACAGGGACATGAGGGAACTCCAGCTGAACTCCAACCTTAGCTCCTGTTAACTTTGCTGGAAGCACTGAAATCCCAGCGCCTGGTCCCTGTCCCCATCCCAGTGCTTTAACCTCCAGGACCATCCCTGCTCTCTCAGCAAATGAAAATGGGCAGGGTATGACAGATTGACCAGCCAAGCTTCCTGGAGGTATTTCCCACAGATTGTTGCCGAGACATACAATGAAAGCGATAAATATCCCAGTGGGAAATATACGGCACCTCATCTCCTGCTTGTGTGGCTGAGAAGAGCTGGGGATAAATTTTAAAAAGGCCTTTTCCCTCTTAGGGGATAAATCCTTCAGGCCCAATCCTCTGGTGGGAAGCAGAGAACAACTAGAAAATCCCGTGACCCTGCCTGAAATCGCGGAGTCAACAAGTGGTCAAGCAGAGGTCAAGAGGCCACAGCGGGGCCAAAAAGGACCCTTTCTGCCAGGCCCATCTGCTGGCAAACAGACAGGCATCAGCCCGAAGGTGCAGCACAGATCAAGCTCCGGGACTCAACTGCTTCTTCCCCCAGACAGTAGCAATTATCATAATCAAGCAGTTGACTCCAATTACGCCTTCCCCTGGCTGCAGCCGGGGGATGGGGATGGACGCGGCCACGGCAGCCCAGGGAAAGTTCGCAGCCGTGTCGCCTTTGCATATCTTAATCTAAAATGACAGGGTGTGACACGGGGGGCCGGTGACCCTGCCAGCCTTCAGCTGTTCGTGTGGCAACAATTTCCAGCCCCAAATTACTCCCAGGCAGGGCTTGATTGGAGGTTCAAGGCAGCAGGAGAGAGAAGCCATTTAGGGGACTGAAACATTCTTCACAGCCCTATTTAAATACAATTTACATTCCAGGCTCTGCTGTTGGTGCATTGTTAATTGCACCTCGTACCTCAGTTTATTTTGTAGTTCAAGGGGGTTTTTGCTTTGCTGTTGTTTTTCAAAGGCATCTTTGCCTGCTTTTTTCTCTTTTCCTAAGGGGCTGTTCTCAGAATACAGTTCTATTTCCTGGAAGGGAAAATAGATTAGTAGATTTAAAGACCAGAAGGGACAAACAGATCATCTCGATGACCTCCTGCAGAAGACAGGCCAGGACATTTTACTCAGTAATTCCTGTATCTCCATTTGTCCAGACTTAACCCAATCCCCTGCACTGACCAAAACAGCCCTTCCAGAAAGGCCATCTCCGTCCAAAGTCACCAAGAGTCACAGGAATCACCAGTTCTCACTGGGGGAATGGCTTCCCACTGACACAGAGTGGGTTTAGATTGGACATCAGAAAGAAATTCCTCCCTGTGAGGTCATAAGGCCCTGGCACAGGTTGCCCAGAGGAGCTGTGGCTGCCCCATCCCTGGAAGTGTCCAAGGCCAGGTTGGACAGGGCTTGGAGCAACCTGGGACAGTGAAAGGTGTCCCCGCCCATGGCAGGGGGTAGAAACGAGCTTTAAGGTCCCTCCCAAGTCACACCATTCTGGGATTCCATGATTCCAAGTGTCACCCAGGTGGCAGCCAGGAGGAGGGCAAAACCCTGTCCCAGTGGAACGTCCTGGCACATGGGACAGGTCTGATGCTGCCCCAGTGACACCCAGCAGCTCTGCCAGGTTGCAGTATTTTGGCATTCCTTTCTTTGAGCCCCATCTGCTGGAGTCCCGCGATTTCATGACATATTTTATCTTTCACTCATTTGCTCATATTTAAAAAGCACACTCTGCCAAGGACAGAAGCTGTAAAGCCCCAAGATACGAAACAAAAATGATCAGATCTGAGGAATTTCAGGATAGTCCCACGATTTCACAGCTCCTGATGCTCGTGACTGGGAATACCTGGTGCAGCCACTGGCAAAAGGAGCCTCCTGGGCCTGGTTCTCATTTCCATGGAGTCCCTTCACACCAGGCTGGCAGTGCTGGAAGCCGGTGCGATATAAAAAGGTGTTGGTGTAAATGACAACTAAGCCCACTTGACCCCAGCCAGCCTCCTCCTAATTTACTCCAGCTCTGGGGAGGTCTGAGCCAGACACTCAGTGAAACATTCAGACACCAGCTCGGTGAAACTTGACGGAGAGACAGACAAACGTCCGCCACAACCTGCTGCTGCTCCAGAGGCCTCCAAGCCAATTATCCCGGTGATCTCACTCCTCCCTTCCTTCTCCTCTCTCCCCCTTTTCCCATCACGTGCTCGCTCCCAGCACACGCACGTCCTTTCCTTTCCTTCTGCAGCAAAAGGAGGAATGTGGAGGGCTGGGAGCCCCCCGAGAGCAGGTAGATCCATCTGAGCAGAGCGCCGGCCTCCTCCAAGGCGGGAGCAGATCGGTTTACATAAGTACTTTGCCATATGAAGAAATAATTTAGTGGTATTAATAGAGGTTAAAGTTTCCCAGGAATCCAAAACAGGCCCTGCAGACACAGGTGGGTTCTTTCACTCACAGGGATGGGGGAGTAACCTGACTCCTCCAGTGCAGGGGAGAGGGGGGCGATGGGGAGGGGGCTCTGCCATGGGCTGGGGGGTCACACTGCCCAAGGGGGAGGGAGGTGGAACATCACCCAGTCCCACCCCCTGCCATGGGCAGGGACACCTTCCACTAGCCCAGGTTGCTCCAAGCCCCATCCAACCTGGCCTCAAAAAATTCCAGGGATTGGGACTCCACCACCTCCCTGGGCAGCCCCTTCTGATGCCTGACCACCCTGGGGAATGCCAGCACCACCCTGGGAAATCTGCTTTTCAGAGCTCAGGTACCACAGACCAACCTGAAAGCACCTCCCACGTGGGCACAAAGCCCCAGCTGATGCCCAGACATGATCCAGCTCCAGTGGCTCCTGGAGAGCAGGATTCCAGCCCAGCCAAGCAGATAAAATGTCACGGAGCACAGAGGGGGGACAAGAAGAGCCTGGCAAGCCCAAAGCCCTGTTTGTTTAGATTAGGATCCAGGATAATGTTGCTGATTCTCCAACATGGAGCTTTTCACAGCCCAGCTTTTTACACTGCCACAAAAATAATATCACCTCTCAAATCTCCTGTGACTGGAGCTTTCACCCTGTAACACACACGGGACAGAGCTCCAGCCCACCCTACCTGGGCTGTGCTGCCTCACACTGGTTTGGGATCTGGCCCACAGCCTCCAGATCCTAGCCCTGCCTGGAACACGTGGCAGCTGTTCTGCTCCAAAAGGGACTAACAAAGAAATAAGAATATTTGTTAATTTTTCTTTTTTCCACTGAAAAGCAGTTAAACCTCCTAAGACACTTTTTCCAGACACCTAAATCCTTTAAAAATATTCTCTAGACTCCATAAAACTTACATTTTCCCTGGGTTCTCCCGTGAGTTATTAAAAACCTGAAGTCCCTACCTTAAGAGCTCAGAGCTTGGTCATGATCAGAAAACCAATGATGCAGAGTGGCACCTTCTCGTGCATTCAGAGACACAGACTGAGCAGGGAACAGCAGGGAACTGCAGGACCAGCACAGCCAAAGAGCCCAGAGCAGTGATTTTGGGGGTATCCACACTGAGACAGATGGAGGGATGTGTATTTGGGATGAGAGAGGCTCAGCCTCTGAAAAGGCAGGATCTCATGGATACCCTGGATTGGCACATGAGCTGTTGGAAAACAATTACCACATCCTCTCTGTTCACTCTTCTCTCAACAAACAGCTGGCAAAGTTAGAACTTTAATGGCATTTAATTTGGTTTCTACCAAAATCAATTGATTTTTTTTCAAGGAGCTCTCAACACATGGGGCAGAAAAAAGCCTCTGTATCCCGTTATCCATCCATCCATCCCCAGGGCATCGGAGCACTGCTGTCACCAGCACTGAACTGCAGCAACAGGACAAGTGGGAATGGCTTCAAAATGAGAGGGGAAATTTAGGTTGGGAATACTGATATCCTTCTGAGAGTGGGGAGGGCCTGGCACAGGTTGCTCAGAGGAACTGTGGACCCCCATCCCTGCAAGTGTTCAAGGCCAGGTTGGACAGGGCTTGGAGCAACCTGGGCTGGTGGAAGGTGTCCCTGCCCCTGGCAGGGGGTGGAGCGAGACGATCCAAAGAATTCTGTGATTCCAAAGTCTCCCTGTGCCTCAGAAATGACGTGGCTCAAAACATCCCCAGCACAGAGGGGCTTCAGAGAAGGGAGGGTTTTTCCACAGCTGCTTTCCTAGACCGGAGCTGTGCTCCAGCACCGCCGGAATCAAAGGGATCTAATAATGCCCTCCCTGGTTCACTGAAACATCAGTTTGTCTGGGCCATGAACTCTGCCAGCAGCAGCTCCCACAAAGTGCTCAGCTCTTGCTTTCCCCTCTTTTTCTCCCCTTTTTAAAAGCTTTCTCTCCCCCTCCCTGCTCTCACCTCGCTCCCCACAGCCTCCCAGAAGCACTGGCGTGTTTTTAACCCAGGCATGAAACAATCCCACAGCCCCAGATTGTGATGTTTCAGATAACATACGGAGAATGTAAATCCTGTCAGCAAGTGCAACAGCCATAAAAGGCTAAAATGGATTCCTGCGGATTAGAAATAAAGCACAGAAAGGGCCCTGTTCTCTCACTTTCCTCATCCCACAACCTCCCTCCGCCTCCCCCCGCCCTCCCTCTCCTCACTCCCCTTAAAAAATTGCCTGGAAATGCAAGGGGTGGGTTTTTATTTATTTATTTTTTTTCATCGACTTAAAAGAAAAATAAAATACATTCCAGGAAAAGGCCTGCTGCTAAGAAAACTCAAACCAGAAAACGCTTAAAGATGTTTTAATGACTTAAACACAGGGCCGGGATTGTGTCTAAAAGTTTCCACATTTAAAAATAAGAAAAAAAAAAAAAAGGAAAATTCACTATGAAATGTCCCCCACTACCAGCGCCACTGTATTTCTCTCCCAAACCATGGGATGTATTTCTCTCCCAAACCAGGGGATTTACCGGGGTGTTGTTAACGGGGCCGGCGCAGACGTGAGCGACTTTTACACTTGTGTTCCAAACCGAAGGCACAACTGAAAACCCTCCTGAAAATAATGAAGGCCACGTGAGTGCAGGTCCGAGAGGCTGTTAACAAGCAGCTGACAAGTTTCTGCTCGAGGAATTAGACCCTCATTTAGGAGCAGATTAGCAGAAATCTTCCCTCTCCTTACGGAACAAGCCCCGAGCCGGCGGTGCCGCGGGGGCCGTGCCACAAAGAGCCCCCAGCCCCAGGTGGGGTTCAAGGGCTGCTCCAGAGCCCGGGGGGAGCCAGGGGGTCAGCCCAGCTCCCCCTGAAGCCAAGTTGGGTCATTTGGCACGACTGCGCTGTGCAGGGCTGGACCAAGGCCTGGGAGGGCTCTGCACGGTCATGGCCGAGGGCAGGGCAGGCAGGGAAGGGCAGGGCAGGCAGGGAAGGGCAGGG
>NW_020884933.1:3723778-3761071 GCF_003945725.1 Corapipo altera
AGGGCAGGGCAGGCAGGGAAGGGCAGGGCAGGCAGGGAAGGGCAGGGCAGGCAGGGAAGGGCAGGGCAGGCAGGGAAGGGCAGGGCAACTCCAGCTGCCCCAGCACCTTCAGGCATGGTCAGAGATCCCCCCCAGCTCTGCCCAAGTGTCCTGCCCCACTCCCACATCCCACCTCCATCACATCAGTCCTGAAGTCAAACTTGATGAAACCAAGGCTCTTCCCAGAACTTGGAGAGAGGGAAAAGTCCTCTCCTAGATGGATTCTCTGGTAAAATAAACCTATGTGGGACCAGGGAACCTACGAAACCTCAGCTGAGGGAGACCTCCCTGCTCTCCACCCCTTCTCCCCTCTGCAGGAAGGACCTACTGAGGCTCAAGCCCAAAACTCAGCAGCTGTTCCACCACCCTCTCCCCATATTCATTCAAAAGCTCATTTCTCAGGGCACCACTGGGGAGGAGTGAGCAGTTGTTGGGGCTTTTTATTATTATTGAGAACGTGCAATCGTGTTTCAAACCCAGATTTCCATCCAAAAGAGTAGGAGGCCACAGTCAGACTCCCCAGACCACAAAGACACACGGCTGCATCGCTCTCCAGCCAGAGTTTCCATTGTATTCTTCCCAGATGAACTTTTAAAGTGTGTGTGTGTGTTACATGTGTCAGCGTGTGCACAAACGTGCATGGTTTCACCTCTCTTAAAAAAAAAAAGAAAGACTAGAAAAAAGGCGAGTGAGCAAGTGAGGCTTTCAGGAGGTTAATCACCGACCTGTTGCCAAGTTGGATATGTGCATGAAAGGGGGGAGTCGAGGGTTTTAATCCCAGCTTTTGATAAATAGAAGACATTCTAGTCATAATAAAACGTGTTTTACACTTGAGGGGAGGAATAAGGGGGAGAAAAAACGAAAGTTCTGGCCAGGCACTGCAAGCTCCCGAGTCCAAACAATGAGGTTCAGAAACATAACTGTAACGCATTAGTAAATTGACAATGAAATTGCAGTTACTTCACTGGCTCTTTATTAAATAAACACAGCCCGAAACGGACCTGTCTGCCCCGGAGGTATTTGCAGAGGGTTCACGTTACTAACCCAACACTGCACCCCCCGAGCAAACACATTCCAGTCGGACCCTGCGAGGTGGGGCCAGCCTGGCTTCTCCCCTGTCACTTTTTCCCTTTCGTGTAGACCCCGGGTTTTACAGCCCCCGGCTGCTCCCGAGGCCTTTCAGCTCCCTCCAGGACCAGCTGGGAGAAGGGTGTGCGGGAACACATGTGCCAAGAGCACACCCATGGACCAGCTCCTTCCCACACACTCTGCCCCTCTCACCCCAGGGAAAGGGTCTGACTCTCCCAGGACTCCTCCTCATCCTGCCCCCAGCTTGTGGTGACAGTCCTTCTGTTCCTGACCTGCAATCAGCCCTTCCCACCTACTCACAACCCCAACAAAATAACCCCTCACCCTGTTCAACCAACAACCACTGACCCCTTTGCAGCTACAACCCCAAGCAGCAAATGTCACCACTTCCCACTCACGAGCTGTTGTAGCTCTGCACACAAGGAGCTTTCTCCATCCCTGTGCTCATACAGATCCATCCAACCAACATTCCTGACACTTTGCCGTGGCCTCACCCACAACCACCCGACACTGCAGCTACAAGTGGAACTGTAATCAACAGCCAGGAGCACTTGGAGATACAGCTGCACCTCACACACAGGGTGAAGCCAGCTCACAAACCCTTCACCTGCAGCTCTGTCCAGCCAAATCCCAGTCCCCCTCCCGCAGGGCAGCTGGGGTAATCCATCCCCACACACACACACACACTGGAGACAAAAGGAACTTCAGCGCGTTCAGCACCTTGCGAGGCCTTGAATGGCTGCCAAGGGCCTTTGGAGAGGGGCCAAGGCAGCCCCCGAGATGTGAATGATAGAGATCCTCAGCAGCCCATGGGGTCTGCACAGGCTGTGCTACTGTTGGAGCCGGCATGGCCACGACACGCTTCCCCCTGTGCCGAGACAAGCCTCCTGTGGAGGCAGGTTTTCCCAGGGAGGAATTCTATCCCTGTCTGCCTGGAGAGCAAAAGCCTCTGCTCTCCTTTCATCCACCACCAAAACTAAAAGCAGCAGTGGGTTAAGTGTTTTCTTGCTCCACTGTCATCAAGGGCTTTATGGGAAAACATCAGACTCCCACACAGGTAAAATGCAGAGATGGGACCCAGCGACTCGTGTGGAACAGAATTTACCTGTCACTAATTCCATCCAACCAGTCTTCACCTAGACCTGAAATTTCCCCAGCTGCTCAAGGCTCATGTTTCCAAACCTTCATGAACAAGTCTGATGAGATGGGAAAACACATCAAAATTCCCCTTTTCTGGAGTAATTTCTTCAACACCTACATAAACCCGAGCCTTGGAACAAGAGCAAGGCCATCCCGCTCTTGCTGAGCATCCCCCTCTTTGTCCCATCTCCTCAGGTGCCAAACTGCATTAAAATCCATCAGGATCAAACTCACACTGAACGTTTTCTTAATCATCCTGTTTTTCCACGTGAGCAAATGGTGTTGAGCTTATCGAGGAGGGGGGTGAGGCAGCAAATTCTCAAAATTTTGGGGATCCTTAAAGCAAGATGGGATGTCTCTCCCTAAGAGACATCCCTGAGAGAGACACCCCACTGCTGTGGGTCCAGCAGGGGCTGGCTGGAGTGTGCAGGAATCCCAGGCTGGCCATGGGCAGGAGGAGAGCCCAGGCACTCCCAGGGATTCCATCTGGCCTTGGGGCTGAATGTGAAGTCACAGAGACATCTCCTGCCTTGCCAAGAGCAGTTTTAATTTGGTGAGTGCAAGGGGGAGCTTTCCACAGGGTTCTCTCATCCATACAGACCAGTGGATTTGCAGACCTTTTTTTTCTCCCCAGCTTGGTGAAGCCTCCAAGTTTCCCTGTGGAAATTCCATCCTGGAATGGTTTTCTCTTTGAGTTACCTCTTGCAGACTCCTCAGGTGCTACCTCCTCTTTAAAGGGGTTCCAGCCTTTTCCTAGCTAAGACAGGGGAAGGAATCCACTTTAAAAAACTCGTATCTGTTGTGGACTTGCCCTTTGTGGGTAAATGGTAAGGGAGAGAGATTGTGAGACACAATTCACAGTGAGTTATAGCAGTCACTTCTTGGAGCTTCCCCTCTTTCCCCATCCATCCAGGTGGTTCTAAACATCCTCTCTTCCTCACAGTGCTCTGTCCCTGCTCTTAGAATGCTCCCACCTTCCCCATTTTCTAGGTATTCATTTGACATCTGGTAAAGAGGGCTAAAAGCCACCCTGCAATGAAATCTTACCCTGGCTCTTTTTCCAGTCTGTCTAACAGAACAAGTCAGCTGTGGGCCTCACCAACAATTTTAAACAAACCCACAATCCAGCAGGTCAGGCCATTTTAGCATATGTACCTTTTATTTGTAGCAGACTGTTAATAATTAAGTGATGCCTTTCATACAGACATTTACAATAATTTAACCTTGCCCTTGCTGTGTAATTTATTCTTTGCAGAAGCCAATAAAAATAAAGGCCCCATATTTCGTCTCTCTCTCCCTCATTCTCTGTACATATATATAAATATATACACACACACACATATATCCAGAATAGTGTAATAGGTTTCACATATTGTTCCATAGGTATCATTAGGGTAACAGAGCCAAGTGTCTCAGTTCATATGACTCTTTATAGGTGCCTTATAATCCACATAAAATTGAGTTTATGTTTCCTCTCCATCCGCTGATTCTAAAACAAGACGAGGAAGGGTTTTCTCTCTCTCTTTTTCCCTTCTTAATTCCAGTCCTCCCTACACCAAACTCAAAATTTGCCACTGGTGGTAAAGAGAGTCCTTGGAGAGCCAACAATCACCAAACTGGACACCTCTTACAATCCATCTCATGTGATGTCTCACCTCCAACCCTCACGAGCATTAAGGGCTCCAGGAAAAAGGTTGGAGCAAAGCCCATAGCAGGCAAGTACCAAAGCTCCTGCCCAGGGAGGGAAAATCCTTCCCATGTTTGCCATTGAGTCATTACTCCTGTTTCTAAAGCCACAGAACTGAACCCAGCAGGTAAGTGGAATAGGAGCAAGGGAAGGGACTGAAAACTGAGATTTATTTCCTCTCAAAAAAAAAAAAAAAAAAAAAAAAAAAAAAGGGAGAAAAAGCACAGGACAGGGGAAAAAAGAGCCAAAGCTCATACTATTGGCTGCACTTCCACAGAAAGTCCTAAAGAGGCTACACAGAGAAACAAAAGAAAAATATTTTCCCCTAAAGAAACATTAGTAAAAACACATTTATTAAAGCACAAAAAATTCCATAACACTTCAGAGACCTGCTGCTCTGGAAAGCTCTGGGCTGAGCTGTGTGCCCCCCCAAACCTGCTGCTGCAGCCCTGCAGAGCCTCCCAGTCTGCCCAGTCCACATCCAACAGGGCCACCAGCACAGCCCAGCCTGGCCTGGGCCACCACCTCTGGGAAGGGGCCGAGAACCTCAGCCAGGCCCTTCCTGTGCTCCCAAAGATCACCTTTAGTGTCCTTCCTGAGGTCCAACCTGCTCTTGAAAACCTCCTGCATTAGTTATTCCACCTTCTCAAGGGGAACTGAGCCATGGAACAGGTTGGAGCAACCTGGTCTAGGGGAAGGTGTCCCTGCCCAGAGCAGGGGGGGAAATGAGATGGTCTTTGAGGTCACTTCCAACCCAAACCATTTATGGTTCTGTGTTGGAGAGGCCAAGACACACACAAGCCCTGTGGATCTCCAGGCACACATGGCCTGGAACCTGTTGGTCACACGAGGGACCTGCTTCCCCCATCACACCCCCACAGGAACACCGCAGGAATTTTCCATTCCATCCCAGCCACAGCTTTTTTCCAGCATCCTCTGGAGCAGCAGCTCCACAGGGACACGAAATCCCATCCATGTTATTATTGGTGCTGTTGTTGTTATTCCCTGGGGTGGCAGGAGGGGGACAGGGCAGGACAACACGGCTACTGGTCCCCAGTGTGGGCCAGCCCACGGCTGCCCCACGGCCCACATGAGGTGATGGAAAACTTTCCCCGGCATCAGGTGTTGGTGCCGAGTGTGAGCTGCTCCAGTTACACTCTCAGCAAGTGTTATAAACACACAGGCACAATCTAAATATTTATGGCACATGAAATCTCCCGTCTGCTGTTCCTCAGCAGAGAGAGGAGAGGAGGGAGGGTGAATTAAGAGGTGATTATTGTGCAGGGCCTGTAAAACCAAAATATGGAATCAAGATGTATTCGGTCCCCAGGAATGGTCAGCACAGAGGGGCCTGGTGTCAGCTCCTGACACTGATCTGAGAGCTTTGCCACTGCCTGGGCTCAGCTGGCCCGAGCCACAGCTGGGGGAGAACACTCGGCTTCCATGGGGAAGCTCCAGATGGAAAACACGGCCCTGGCTTCGTGGTCTCCTTTTCCTCTCAAGCACCTCCTGAGAGACCAACTGCTTCAGCTCGTAAAACCTTTCTGGGGCTGTGAAGGAGGAGCAGAGCAGGCTGGGCAATTATTTCCCTGGCCTTGACAAAAATTATGATAGAATTTGTTTTCTTATTCTTACTATTTTTGCTCAGATCTCTGGGGGGTTTGTTAAAGGCTGAAATAAAATAAAAAAATAAAAAACCACAAAAGAGACACACGGCCTGGGGAAGTTCAATGTGTTTCTGGAACAATTGCCCATTGATCCAGCCTGGAAAGTGCTGAGTATCTGAGGGTGATAAAACTGTCTTGCCAGCAAGAAGTGGAGCTGCTTTAGGAAAAATGCTCCACTTGAAGTTTGGGATATTAGTATTGACCAAAAAGGGGCACACCAACACAAATCCTGCCTGCACTGGTCTCTGGTGCTGGCAAATGACATTCCAGCAGCATGGCAGGAACCAAGGACAAGGTGTCTGCAGGTGCACCCATGAATGTGGGGGGTAGATGGACCACCAACCTCCCCCAGGTCACCACAGAGACCTGCTGAGGTGAACGAGGAACACACCAAGTCCTTCCTCCCTGGGCAGGAGCTGCTGCTCCCTGTGCCCCAAGAGACCCAGTGATTCCCATCAGGAAAGATGGCACCACAAGGAGCAGTGGGGTCTGAGCTTCTGATGGCTCTTGTTTGTGGCTGCCAGAATCCAGGAGAGCAGCACGGGAGCATTTGTACTGGGTTTTCAAGGGAGTGTGGTCAGCTGAGGTGGGGCCCCCAAAGTTATTTTTAGCTCAGCACAAATAACGGAGCAAAAGGCTTTGACGTCTTTACTGAATAAGTCCCGGGGCCAAATTATAAAATCCAGGCAACTTATGCTCCAATAGGGAATTTATACAACCTTTCACCTTGATTTGTGTAGGTGAGTGTGAGCACAGGCCAGTGAGGGCAGTGGATCAGCAGCAGGACATACCAAGGTACATCTGGGTGAGCTACAGCAGATGAGACCTCAGTTTTCTCTCCAAAATGGGCTTGGTTTCTTCCCAGACCTGCCCTACAAAGCTGCTGAGCAGCAGCTCTTGAGCTCAAGGAAGCACTTCAGGGCCCCCGAGGGCCGGCGGCTGCTGCCAAAGGAGAGTAAACACGGCGATTTCCACGTTCCCCGGAACCAGGAGCTCATTGATAACCACTCTGGAGAGGCTGAAGTGGAGCAGGGCCCCAGAGGCAGCACAGCCAGGGCACGCTGGGGTTGGCACAGCTGGCTGGTGTTTACACCCACACCCACAGCGGCGCCAGCCCCGATCCCATCCATGGCATTGGCAGGCCTGGCTTTGCCGGGCTCCAGAGCACAGCACCTCCTGCCCCGCCAAGGAATGTGACTCCCAGGAGGCTGAGAACGTTGTCTATAGGAATCTGCCCTTAAAAAGGCACTATTTTTCATATTTTAAATAAGCAAAGTTGGACATCACCTCGTGCTTGCATTCCCTAACCCACACACCATCCCTGCCCGAGGCTGGAACACAGGTACTGACTCAGGGGACTTACGGATTCACCGGGGTCATCAGCAAGACAGAGGGACAGCTCTTGAATTCCTCTTGTTCTATACTTCCTGAGTCTCTCATTTAAACCTCTCCCACACCCCTCTCCAATCAACCCAGAGAAACAAAGCACATTCCTCCAGGAACAACAGCACAGCCAAAGGTAAAGCTACTGTGGACACCCAGAAGCCTCCCGGCTACCCCAGGTCTGAGCTCAGGCCTCGAAAAAGCCAAAAACCTCCAGCTCAAACTAATAGACACATCTGCCAACAGCTTCTTTTAATTTTTTGGAACCACTCTATAGATTATTTCATTGCCAAGAAAAAGAAGAGATATTTATGATAGTAACTGAAAAGCCTTGAAATTCCAAGTCAGATCCTCAGTGGTGTAAACTGGAGCTGCTCCAGGGAGTCAGGGGGCCACTGCCAATTCACACAGGTTGAACTGGCTCTCTGGCCTTATCTCCTGGCTCCCCAGCACACAGAGACGATTAAAGGCAGCTTAGTCAGGTACTATATGAATATCTGTCACTCTTTGCTCTTGAGTCATCCAGTTGGAAAAGAAATATAAGGGCGCAAATGCAGGAGTAAAACCAGACATTTGCTCGTACCTTGAACTCAGAGGTGGCTGATGCTGCAGCTTCAGCATGAAACCCGAAAGCTGGATGGACAGAGAACACCTGGTGATCGTATCCAAGAGTTTCCTTGAAGGCTCTGGGTCTGTCCTGTAAACCAAGGGAAAAACCCCACATATTTTAGTTTGCAATAGGCTTGTGAGTATTAAAACCAGGTAGGGCAGGGAGAGGTTTCCATACCAAAGCACCAGGAGCACAAGGGAGCTCTGGAGACACAGAAACCCTGTGTGTCCCCCTCAGCAGGTGCTGGGGTTTATGGAACTTTCAGCAGGTGCAGCTCAATGAATTCCTGAACCTTCCTGTCCTGAGGGTCTTCATTAAAAACCTTCCCCAGGTGGGGCTCGTTCTGAATCAGGGCCTCCTTCAGCATGGGAGGTTGTTTTGTTCTGTCCCTCACCTGGTGTGTGTTATGACCAGACATCTCTGAGAAGGTCAATCAGATGTGTTAAACCATGGTCTTTGTTCTCAGGCTTTGGAATTAAAAAAAAGAAGAATATGGTCACCAGGAAATACATGTGATCACAATGGCACAGCTGAGGCCCTTCCTGAGGTGTTCAAAAGTACACCAGACTCCTGGGATGGAGAGTCCTGCACCACCCTGCAGCCCTGCAGAGCATCTTTAAAATTACTTTTAAAAATTATATTTTAAAAATTTAAAAGTATCTAATCCCTTAAAAACCATGTAAACGAGTTGTGAGTTCCTGGCATCCTGCGAGTTTCTGGGGAGTTTGCACCAGGAACAAATCCTTTGTCAGACTGGCACACACTGAATTTAATCTCAGAATGAATTTTTATGGCCACCACATAACCCACCCATGCAAAGAGAGTTTATAAAGGACAGGCTGACACAATCTGAATTATTCAGCCATGAATGACTTTAATCATCCCATTAAAATGACCAGTCCCTCCCAGCACAGGGTGCTGGAGCCAGAGCAGGGGGAAGGACCCTCTGTTGGCTTCAGAGGTCTTGGGATCAGGCACAGATTGTCCACAGGTTTCAACTATTTCATATTCCTTCCAACCCTCATTCAGGCAGATATTAAAAAACGTGTTACATATCTAATGTTTCTTAATCTCAAGTTCCAAATTTTGCCTGGGTGTAACTGTTGTGCCAACTAGTACTGGATGAGCTTGCTTAAGAAGCTCTTTCTTGAATTTGGGATTGGATTTCCCTTTGATTTCTGGTGATACCCTGATTGCTTCAGAGACTCGTCCCCTTTTGTTCCAGCCCACACTGACACTGCAGTGCGGGGATTTCAATTGTGTGGATTAAAAAAAACTTCTCCAGTTATTTGGGGTTTCATTTTCATTTTTTCATGAAGAAAAGACACAGGGAAAAAAAAGAAAAAAGAGAAAATGGAAGGTTGAAAATGATTGGGTTTCAGGGAAAATATATTTTTGGCATTGAAATGAGGAAAAGCAGCAGGGTTTGGGAATAGCGAAGCTCACCAAGTAAGCCAGGGAAAAAACCTGAACTGAGCTCTGAAACTTTACCTTCCTTTAATTATCCAGGTGACATTTCAGACATTTAGTCTGATTTTTTTTGCATCTGCATATTGAAAACACCCTTTTAAAAATACTTTAAAAAAATAGCTGCTGCAGAACACTTATTTAGCGAAAAGTAAATCTTATAAAAATTCAATTGCAAAGTAGTTAAGGTATTTGAATTTTTTTTTAAAGAAGAAGAATCCCAAGAAAGAAAGTATTTGATGGCTAATAATCTCATTTCAATATAATAGGACCTTTCTTTTGCAAAGAGCAAGACAGGTTAAAAGATATAATTATGACTTTGCAAACTCTCCCAAGTGCTACGAGATCATCTGACAGTTCTGATCCCGGGCTCAGCTCTCAGAGGGGAAAAGTCTTTGTCTAGTTAGAGAGTTAAAGAGACAGGATCCCTATTCCACCCTCTGCCTACATTGCAATTTAACTGTCAAAAAAATCCAAGCTGCAAAATTGTCTTATTCCAACACAGCACAAGAAAAGAGAGAGAGGTTTGAGACTGACCTGTCAAATGCACCCTCTTTAAAAATGTATAATATATTTTAAACATTTTTTTTCTGGAGGTACTTAAAGGTTAAAGATGTGCCAAAGAAGTAGGATGGATTTTTTTTTTCCCCTTTCGCTAAAGCTTTTTAAAACAATTAAAACCAAAAAAGAAGAAAAAAAATTCAAAATTAGGGATCATCAGTGTAAAAAATCCCCTGAAGATCAAAAGGAACACATTAGAATCACATTAATTCTGATTAAAAAAAAAAGAGAATAAATCCCCTTTTTCAATGGAAGGAGAAACTTCGAGGACATTTAAATGGTGTTTTCATTGTCAGGATGTACAGGAAGGTGGAGCAGAGTCTCAGGGAGAGAGCAGGGAGCCAGGAGGAGAGACAGAGGCTGGTGACAGTCAGGGATATTCCTGGGCTCTTTAAAGCTTTGCTTTTTTAATGTTTCAAAATAGTGAAAGAAGGAGGGGGAAATATTTTTCCCAAGTAACCAAACAAAAGAAGCCATTTCTACCGGAGGGTTTCCAAGGAGCCACAAACAAACAATTCCAAATCATTTCTTTACCAAATATAGATGGCAAAGAGGCAGCTGGACAAGACCAGAGGCTCGTACCCGGTGCCACAGCTCAGCACCCTGCAGCACCCTGGGCAGGTGGCCCCGTCCCACCCAGCCCCTGTCACACCACAGGGACACTGGGCAGGACTGGCCCTGACCCTGGGAGCAGAGCCTGGGGTGAGGGAATTCCAGGCTGGGATCTGGAAGCACAGGAGCTGGGTGTTTATGGAATCACAGGCTGGGTTGGGCTGGAAGGGACCTTAAACATCATCCAGTGCCACCCCCTGCCACGGGCAGGGGCACCTTCCACTATCCTGGTTGCTCCAAGCCCCGTCCAACCTGGGACACTTCCATGGATGGGGCAGCCACAGCTTCTCTGGGCAACCTGTGCCAGGGCCTCCCCACCCTCATTGTGAGAAATTTCCCCATTATTCATCTTACTGCAAGTCAGGAGCAAGACCCTCATAAATCAGGAGTCAATTCCTTGGAGACAACAGTTTCTCCCCCTGGCAGAAACCAAGTGAGAGCGTGTTCAGGTCCCTTTTCCACCTCCCTCCAGCCCCAGCAATGAAGTGGAGGGACTGAGAGGGTTCTCACACCAGCAGCCTCTGTGTAGTCCTTTTCTGCTGCGGGGGGACTTGTCCTCCATGGAGCCAAGTGGGTTTTCCTCCCTCCTAATCAGAAATTTGGGACCTGCTCCTTCCCCTCTGTGCCCTGGTGGATGGTCCTGCAGGGCCACAGGTCAGGCTGCTCCACACCCCCCATGATGACAGAGCCAAGGGACAGGCAGAGCTGTGAGTGACAGATTTGTGGCTTTGGGACAAAAGGGTTGCAAAATAACATCCCTTCCTGTCCCTCCTGGCAGTTCAGATCTTTCCCACAAATGAATCCTATCGCAGACACTTCAGTCCCAAACCCACCAAGAAAAATGAGAATTTCCTTCAGGCTGTCACCAAAGGCTGACAGGGATGGGACCAGACTGAAAGTCACTGGTGAAATGTTTGTAGGACTGAGAGCCATGGGACACAACCATGGGCAGCTCCCAAAATTACAGAAGATCAAAACAGTCCCAGCCCAGCAGCACCTACAGACCTGCATCACCCCACGGGGCTGCACAGCTGGGCTGATGTTACAGCCTAAAGTGCTTGGAAACACTCATTTCCTTTGATTTATACAAACCCCAAGGCCAAAGGCTCCAGGCACCCCTGGCACACCCAGTAAATACACCCTAAATGGTGTCAGCACGATCCAAGATAACATGGCAGCAGCAGGAAAAACTGCAGGAAAATCAACCTCCCCCTGTGCCAAATTCCTCCCTTCCCATCCCTCTTCATTCTGTCATTTCCAGGTGGGTGGGGAAATAGAGGAGTGTTGCAGCAGCACTGAACATCTCTGTCAGACATGGGAGCTTGGGAACAGGGTACAGCAGCAGTTGTGTGTTTATGTCAATATTTAATTTATAAAACTCTAGTGAACCCGTGTGTGACCAAACCAAAAAACCAGGGATGGGAGCCTCGTTAAAGCCTCCTTGCAGATTGCTTTGTCCCTCCTGCTGCACTGGGAAGTGTGTCAGCACAGTCCTGTTTCCACAGGACCCACAGGGTGACCAGGCTCTCAGTATTACTCACTAAAAATTAAAGCCAAACTGGACTCCTGCCCCAGGAAACCTGCCAGATTCCTGCTCTGAAAGGAATGATAAGCCTTTGGGATGCTGCTTCTCTGACTGTGCAAAATCAGGGTCAAGTCTGGGATAAGAGCTCATTATTAAACGGCTCCAATCCTGCTTCCCTTCAATCTGGAGAGAAATGTACCTTGAAGAGCACAACCAGAACCCAGAAGCAAGACAAGGGTGTGCTTCTGATGGATTATACTAAGGCAAAGGGCTTTCTAGAAGGTGTTCCTTTCATGGATGTCTTCATAAGACGACAAGAAAGCCTTTCCCATCCTTTCCATTAAGGTCTCTGGTCCCCAATTCTCAGTGGTTTGCCTCAGCCTTTCAAGGCTTGGTGTAACCAGGA
The DNA here is from genome assembly GCF_003945725.1 of Corapipo altera. Lineage (NCBI taxonomy): Eukaryota > Metazoa > Chordata > Aves > Passeriformes > Pipridae > Corapipo > Corapipo altera. The sequence continues at coordinate 3,735,965 of NW_020884933.1, forward strand.
GCAAGATCTGGGTCTCCTTGGATGTACCAAAGCTGACTTCCTCACACCACTGGGAAGCTGCCATGATTCTGCCCACATGTGAACCAAAACTCATCTGCTTTGCACAATTTCCTCTTAATCCAACCTGTTCTCCAGCTCATCTTCCCCTGTTTGAGATGAGTTTGGAAGGATTTCTTCCTCTGTGTCAGGGCCAGGCTTGGTGCTGACAGCACCAAAGGGCTGCAGGTGTTGGAAGGGAATTCCCACAGTGAAAATCATGGATATAGTTCTGAGGAGACACGGACAGTGGGGAGTGAGACAGCGTGAGTGCCACTTGGTGAGAAAACAGCGTGTGGCAAAGAGCCAGGGCACACACTGATTCCATGGCTTGGGTGCAGCAGGAGCAGGAACATCCACTCCAGAGGGAGAGGGAATCAGCAGGGAGTCAGTAACCCCCTGAAATCGCACCAGAGCCGTGTGGGGGCTGATCATGTTGGAATCATGGGGTTGTGGAATGGCCGATCCAGCCCAAAAGCCGTGGTTTGTACCAAGAGCTCTGCCAGGATTTTCTGCAGGTGAGTGAGGCTGGTGATGCCAGTGCGACCCTGCAGAAGGCAGCCCCTGTCCTCAGAGCAACGTCTCACCACCATCAGTCGAGACAATTGGAGCCGAGCCCGAGCTGAGCTGCCTTGGGGCTGGGCCGGGCCCCGGCGCCGTCCCCGCTCCCCGGCGCTGCCCCCTCGGCACACGGCACACGGTTCACTTTGATTGATTTTGTAATTGCTCGTTTAATTGAACAGTTACAGCAACACTATCAGGAAAAGGTTTCAGGGCTGGGAAGGGAGGTGGGAGGGTGTGGGGGTGGAAGGGGAATTGGAGCTGGGGAAAGAGCAAAATGGGTTTTTCCCTTCTTTCTTAAGATGAAAACAGAAAGAAGAGGCAGGAGATGAGTTCCCTTCAGCAGGCACTGAGGAGGAGGAGGAGAGCTGAAAACAATAAATTACAGAAAGAGAAGAAGAAAAATGAGAAGTGGTTTGAAAAGTGTGGCAGGGCTGGAGGGTCCCAGGGACTGCTCAGCCTCCAGCTGACATCGGCTTCCTGCGGGCTGTGAGTGCTGGCATGAGGAAAATGGGACACAGACAAGGAAAGCTGGGCAACTGTGTGAGCTGGAAGGAGGGAACAAGCAGGAGAAGGTGGGAAAAGATGCCTTTGTGTCTAAATAGAAGGTGCATGAGCAACATGGAGAGACAGGGAAGGACATCCCTGTGTCAGAAGAGCTGCAAACAGCAGACTATGAAGCAGAACAAGTGACCACAGGAACATCTGGGCTTCAAGAGGGATTTTGGACAAGGGTCTGGAGGGACAGGACAAGGGGAGTGGCTTCACGCTGCCAGACGCCAGGATTAGATGGGATATTGGGAAGGAATTCTTGGCTGTGAGGGTGGTGAGGCCCTGGCACAAGTTGCCTGGCACAAGTTGCACAGGTTGCCCAGAGAAATTGTGGCTGCCCCATCCCTGGAAGTGTCCAAGGCCAGGTTGGACAGGGCTTGGAGCAACCTGGGCTAGTGGAAGGTGTCCCTGCCCGTGGCAGGGGGTGGGACTGGGTGAGTCTCAAGGTCCCTTCCAGCCGAAACCATTCCCCAATTCCATGATTCTCCGGCTGTAAGTCCCCCTCGTGCCCAGCTGGGCAGTGGCACAGTGACCTGGGAGTGCAGCTGTGGCTGTGCCACCGTGAGCCCCTCCATGGGGTGTGTGTGAGCCAGCAGCACGTGCTCCTTGGGAGTGTGTCAGGAAGAGGACAGGAGAATCCAGACAGGGTCAGGGGGGAAGGTGCACGCAGAGGCCATGGTGCAGCTCCACAGCGGAGCAGATCAGGTTTCAGGAGAGCCTGGAGCCGGGGCTGGAGGGGGACAGGAGGTGGGCTCTGCTGCCTGCATTCCCTGGCAGGCAGCACAAGGCAGGTTTAAAGAATATCCTTCCATTTAGGAGTTTGTTTATTATTCTTAACTAAGCAGCTCAGACAGGCAAGCCGGCAGCACTGCATCCATGCTGGCTTCCCAGGAAGGCAGGGAAGGGAGGGACAGGAAGGCAGATTTCCAGACTAGGGGCAAAGGGATTTATGTGCCGCTGGGTGAGGGAAGGGGGCAAACCACTTTGCCAGCTATTCAGCAAACGTGTGGAAGACACTCAGCTTTGGGATGTTGGAGTGGAGCCTGGGTGGGGTGCAGCTGAGTGCCCAAACAGGATCAGACCTGAGTTGCTGCCTCAAAACTCAGCAGCACCTTTGGGTTGGCTGCTCCTCTGACACTTCAGACATTCAGACTGTTCTCCAAAATTCCTCAGACCCAGGAGCAGAGACTCAGAGATGTGTTTTCTAGGGAGGAGGGAAAAGTGATGTCTCTCCTGTTAAAATCCACTTGTTCCATCAGGAGTCACAGGGCATCAGGATATTTGTGGTCCTAGAGGTTCCCTCACCTTGCAGGTGTGTCCTTACCAGGGAGTCAGTGCACATCCCCCAGCTCTGCATTTTGGCTTGTCGGGTCCATCTGGAGACTTTTCAGCCTCTGCAGTGATGACCAAGAACACAGAAACCTGGGCCAGGTGGGAAACTCCTCCCTGCAAGGGTGGGGAGGCCCTGGCACAGGCTATCCTGAGAAGCTGTGGCTGCCCCATCCCTGGAAGTGTCCAAGGCTGTGTTGGATGGGGCTTGGAACAACCTGGTCTAGTGAAAGGTGTCCCTGCCCATGGCAGGGCAGAGAATGAGATGAGCTTTAAGGTGCCTTCCAACCCAAACCATTCTGGGATTCTGCAAAGGAGAGAAAGTATCTGTGTGCACTTCTCACAGACCAGGTATCTCTGTGGGATCCCTCAAAGCACGGGTGACGGAAAATTGAAAAGCTGTGCCCGTCTCTAGAGTGACACACACCAGGGTGTTTCCCTGCACACTGCTGGTGCACACACACCAGCTCAGCTGAACACCATCCAGTGTGCAGAGATGCAAAGACACGCAGATCCATGTTTTTCAGCCAGCACTTTCCACGTCTCTGACCCTGGTGTGCAAGGAAGTGCTGCAGATCCAGGCGCTGGGCACCCACCCGCAGTGTGAGCACCCACCACCCACCCTGGTGTGAGTGGGAGTGTCGGTGTCCTCACAGCCCACGGACGGGGAGCGAGGGGTGACCTGCCCTCCCCAGGTGCCTGCCTGCGCTCACACGGTCATGAAAATGAGGTCGAGGAAGGTCACTCGGTTCACCAGGATAAATCAAGGAGGAAAGTGGAGTGGAAGCCTGTGAATGCCGGGGAGATCTCAGCGGTGGGAGGTGGTGGGGGAGGAAGGGCTAATGAGACTGGGAATGCCACACGCAGGGGAAGCAGAAAATACCAGGGAATGGAAGCAGGGAAACGGTGGCAGCCAAAACAGGAGGCAGGAAAGCCCGGCCTCAGGTCCCTCATCCTGCACCGTAACCAAGGCTGTGTGTTAACTCACGGGATTATCCTGCCAGAGGCAGGAGGGCTCCACACCCTCCGGCCCGGCCGCTGACAGGAAACCTTGCACTGGAAACTCGCTTGTGTGCAGTGCAAAATGTCTCACTTCTGTTAGCAATTTGTTCCCCATCACAGGCATTCCTGGAGCAGTGTGGCGGGGTAGGGAACGGGCCAGGAGGGCTGAGCGTGGGGCTCCCACCTGCCCACCTGGATCCTGCACAATGGAGCAGACAGCCAGGCTGTCACCACCTCCCACTCCCCTCACAGCCCTCAGCCCGCCTTTCACCACCTCCCCTTCCATCTCTCTCCTTTCACCTCCCTTTTGCCAGCCTCCTCATTCCCCCTCTCCACTTTCCCTCTTCTTTCATCCCTTTATTTTTCCTCTGCTCTTGTCTGCAGGCCCCCCAAACTCATCACACTTGTGCCCCGTCACACTCGCAGGTGTGTCAGAGCTCAGCGCTTTCTCCTGGGCTCGATCTGAACCTCCAAAGTGCTTTTAGTGGTCATTCTTCCCCCAGCACTCTCTGGACAGAAGTCTCTCTCTCTCCCTGCTCCCTTCCCCCTCCTCTTTCTCTCCCTCACATAATATTTTCCATATGAAGAAGCCTTCCTGAAGCCGCACACTGCCCTCTTGGTGAGTCTTAGGTGGGTTAGAGGAGACCCTGGGAGCCTTTAATCCTCTCTCTCTCGCTTGCTTTCATCCTCAGCCACAGCTGGACGCCCCATTGATGTGGAACAGACCAAACACCAGGCCCCTCACTAAGCTGCTGCTGTGGGGCCTCTTCTCCTTCAGAGCCGAGCCGAGCCCACAGCCCGTGTCCGGCTCACGGAGCGAGGGTCCCGCCTGCCCACCAGCCCCAGCCCCACTCACACGGCCAGTGTGGGGTCCCAGCTCTGCCTTCCTCCCCCAGCCCTGCTTCCCTCTCACTGCTCCTGCTGTTTCCCTGAGCTGTCTTACACCACCTTATTCCAAAAGAATTCCTCCTTCTCCCTTATCCCAACATTCTCCTTTTGCAGGACCATTTAGGATCAATTCCCACAGCCCCACAGCCCTGCAGAGCATCAGGCCTGGGTGAGGGTGAAGGGTTGATCTGTGTTGATGTGCTGAGGAAGGAACTGGTGGAGATGCCCCAGGAAAGACCGGGAAGGCTCCATCATCTGACCAGTCAGGTCTCAAGATTGCAGCAGGCTCAGAGTTTTGGGAAGAAAGGCCCACTGCAGGGTGAGACAAGAATATCATTGAATCATGGAATGGTTTGGGTTGAAAGAGATGTTAATGATCACCCAGTGCCACCCTCTGCCATGGGCAGGGACACCTTCCACTAGCCCAGGTTGCTCCAAGCCCCGTCCAGCCTGGCCTTGGACACTTCCAGGGCTGGAGCAGCCACAGCTTCTCTGGTCAGCCCGTTCTGGTGTCTCACCGAATATCCACCTTCTCTACAAACCTTGCAGCACAGATAAGAGGGCTCCAGTGGGCACTAGTCCCCGTAGCCAGGGGAGGCAGAGGAGAGACGGAGGAACTGCCGTGTTTGGGCACCTTTCTGCAGCGAGCAGGTGCCCCCCGGGTGGGGTCCCCACGTGGTGAGTTCGTTTTCATGTAAAACCCGGGGAATACCGTCCAGGCACGTGAGCCCTTACACAGAACAGGCTGCCCCATCCCTGGCAGTGTGCACGGCCTCGGACGGGGCTCGGAGCCCCCGGGGCTGTGGGAGGTGTCCGTGCCCGTGCCAGAGGTGGTCGCCAAGGCCCGGGATGGTCGCCAAGGCCCGGGTCCGCTCAGCCCTGAGCGCCGCCATTCCTGAGCCTCCCCCGCCCCCTGGCGGCCGCTGCCCCCCCCCGGGCCGGGCTCCTGCGAACCCCCCCGGTAACAGGGGCTGACCCACCCGGGGTAACAAACACGGGCTGACCCACCCGGGGTACCACGATCTGACCCACCCGGGGTAACAAACACAGGCTGACCCACCCGGGGTACCACGATCTGACCCACCCGCGTTCACACGGGCTGCTCTCCGAGTTCCCAATGGATACAAAGGAAACAAGGCATTAAATAGCAGGGAGAGTCAGAGTTAGGAGAAGTGTTCAAATAGGGCTGATGCAGCACTGGAACAGGTCACTGGGAACGCTGCAACCTCAACTGGTTAAACAGATCTTTAGAAATTACATGGAAAGAGCTGATCCAGCTGTGTCACCGGGCTGGATTAAGTGACCTTCCGAGATAACATTCATCTTCTTTTCTGTGATTCTATAATTAAAAGTCATATTGATCCTCTGTCAGAGATGCAGCAAAAGGACCACCTTCATTACGTTCTTGCTGCTCCAAGATGCCGAGTCCTGAGCAGGCATCTCTTCGTGACCTGTCCTGTCCCAAAGAGCCTCTCCTCAGAAAGGACCTCCTGGCTGCAGCAAATGCCGTGGGAAGGGATGAGGCACAGTTCTTGGCTCAGTTTGTAGGCAACCGGTTGCAGAAACTGAACTAATTGCAGACTCCCGGGATTTGTTCGCAAGAGCACGAGCGCGTTCCCTCTTCTCGTTACTGAGCATCAAGTGCCTGATGAGAGAGGGATTTGGGGACAAGACAATGCGGAGATATCTAGCACAAAATGATTAGCCAGAATGTATTGTTAATAAGCTGCTTATTCATATAATTGGAAATTCTTTGCAGCCAGGGTGTCAGTACGGTCTCTGTGCTGCTCTGGTGGAGCGGGGCAGGTACTGGCCCAGGGGACCCCGCTGTGAGCACTGTGCTGGCAGAGGACTCACTGCCACTGACTGCTCTGCTGTCACTGCCTTCAAGGGCAGAGAAGGACACAGGGATGTCAAGGGGAGGCAGAAGGGACTTGACCAAGCCCTGCTGACGAGAGGCACGATTCCCAGCATGGCAAGTACAAGGTGTCTGGGAGCAGAGTGGAAGGACAGGCCTCCTCCAGCATCCTCACAACAGCTAAAGAGACAAAAGCTTGGAGTCAAGGCAAACAAGACCTGATGCTGTTTGTGCTTCCCAAAGCAGCTATTTGGGGCAGAGCCAGCTGTGAAACATCCGTGACTGAGTCCCCCCAGAGCTGTGGCAGCTGTCACCAAAGGGGACTTTGGTGGTGGCTCTGACGCACTCTCAGCGACTGACCTGGAGGATTCCACAGGTGGCTTTGCTCACTTGGAGAACTGGCTTTGCCTGGATTTCCATGGAGCAGAGTTTCTTGGGGAGGCCAAGGGAAAGGAGGAGAAAAGCTACAGAAGAAGCTGTTCCCCATTCCCTCATTGAGCCCAGGCCTGCAAAGCACCCGGATGCAGAATCAGCCACATGGAATTTTATGGAATGCCAAAAAATGGAACATTTCTCCCTGTTTCTGAGACTCCAAGACAGGCATGGATCTAAGATTCCTGCTGCTGCCAGTCTTCTGTTGTTCAGGTAAGAGAAGGCGTGAGGAACTGGGATAATCCCCGTGTCCTATTGCCTCAGCAGCCCCCAGGAATGAGGGGCAGGGATTCGCTGTCACACGCGACTGACACCGTCCTCTGTTTCCTTACCAAACCTTTTATATCCTCAGCCTTTTGAAGCCTCTGCAGAGCCAGCTCAGGCCTGTTAGCTATTCCACAGAGGGAATATAATTCCATAGATATTTGTGCTCACTGTATCTCTAGACACAAAGCTTGAATAGGTATGAAAAGCTCTGTCCCTGAACACAGAACTGAGCTGTAACCGAAGCTGGAGAATCTCCTCATCTTTTGACGACTGATTTCCTGCCTGATCCCTCCCTTTCTCTCAGATCCACACACTGAACCCACCAGCCATCCAAGGACTGGGCTGAACTGCAGTGAAACAAGCCCTGAGCCACACAGCACAAATCCTTCCTCTTTTAAGGGACTGTTCCTGACTCATGCAGCAGGATAGACTGAAACCAAGGAATCTCCCAACACTGTAACTCAAAGAACAGTTGCTACACCAGACCTTCACAGCCAGGCAGCAATCTTTGGTTGAGGAAAACTACATTTCAGTGCATATTTGTGAATTTAAACCCCAAAATATATTTGCTTCCCATGAAAGATCAGATCATTCTTTACTTAAATTGGTGTTATCCTTGACAATATAATAAAAACTGATTTTGGAATAAGGAAAAGATCCCGTTTTTCCATTAGCAATGCAGAGGGATGCTGAGATACAACATTCCTTCTCTTTGCTTTCAGTGGAAAGAAGCAAATGCTGGAAATTTTGGCAATATGGGTGGTGGTGTGTCCTCCCTATGGCACATCACAGTGATATTGCACTAAGATCCCTGAATCCATTTATTTACAATTCATTTGCTCACAGTATTCCAATTCATTCATTCATCTAATTAATTAATTAAGATCTTACAACAGTCCAAGTTTGCCCAGGAAACCCATGTACAATATCCACTGAACTAAAAAGGGCCAGATTCAATAGATGATGAGTGAGCTTTTCCTGTAGGAACTGGAGAGACCAAGTCCAGCTAAAACCTCATAATTCCCTTCCCATGTGCACCTAAAGGAAATCCCATAAATTTAGTATGAGTAGCATTCATCGGTTCTTTAAGATGGACCTTTAAGCACGTCAGAGGATGCACTAAGGGAAGAAGTCCCTGTCCTGCTTTCCCCAGGGACAGATCCCGGCCAGAAGTGCCCAGCACAGACTTACAGAGGCAGCAACGTCTCTGGGGACACGATGGCCGTGTGTCAGAGAGAGGGACTTCTCTGGGGATGTGCTCCAGGGACACAGCCAGGCTGGTGCTGCAGCCTCAGCTGGCAACCTCGGAGCACCTGGCAGCAGTTTTAGAGAGAAACATCCGGCTGTGACCGGAGCACGAGAGAACAAACCCCACACCCCGAAACCAACCCAAAAGCTGGTGAGCACCTGCACACACCAGCACACAGAACCAACCAGGGGCATTGGGGCCCAAAATCTGCTGGTGGATAGCAAACTCAGCCCTGTCCCCCACTCGCCTGGGAGGAAGAGGAGGCAGCCTCATGGCTGGGGGGTGGATGAGCAGAGTGACAAAGCAAATTACACCAGCCAGGCGAGAGAAGCAACGGGCCTTTGACATCAGGACAGGCTGTGCTCAACACTTCCCCAAACGCACCCAGAAATCATCTTAATATCAATGTTGTAACAAAACATGGGGAGGTATTTCCGCCTGAGGCAAGACCTCAGGCACTTCCTCCAGCCGTGCCACTGCGAGGCAGGAGGGACCACAAGGCAGACACACAGGGGCAGACAGGGTGGGCAGCCCCCAGAAATGCCCCTTCCCTGGGCCTGAGCGTGGCCATGGAGCTGAGAGCCCTCCTGCTGCTGCTGCTCTGCTTCCCAGGTAAGAGAAGGGCTGGGCACGTCCCAGGGGAGTGGGACATCCTTCCCCACCTCCCACTGCCCGGGGAGCTCCACAGTTGGGGAACCCCCAACCTCAGCTGGACTCTGATGGGGGCAACTCACTTGCAGGGGTGGGGAGGAAAAGGGCAGCCCCAGTTCCCACCACACACATCTGGCTCCTCCAGGCTCCCAGGACAAACCATCCCGGAAGCACAGAGCTGTGGCCTCCAAAGCAGCCCCAGCACCTCTCCCAGGTGGATTTCCCATCACACTGGCCCAGCTCAGCACCTCCGATTGCAGCCCTGGATCAGGACAATGTCCGTGGGCACTGCCTGCCCCCCCCATCCCTGCAGAGAGCACAAAGCTTCCAGCATGGGGTAGGCTGGGGCATCAAGGCAACCTGCACTTTGCACAGCCTCACAGCCAGGAGTTGCTGGGCATCCCCAGGGATGTGGCACAGAGGAGCTACAGGTTGCACACACCTGCTCTGGCTCCTTCCCCCTGCCCCGTCCCACCACCCCAAACAGACCACCAACACCCAGGGCACTGCGTGGGCAGGGGTTGGTCTCCATTTGCCTGAACGAGGAGCAGTGACAACGGGGCTGGTTTGCTGGGGCAGCTCCCAACACTGTGCCACGGATGTCTCCAGTCAGGCTTCAAGGTCCAACACCTCGAGCACCCACTTGTCTGTGGGCTTTAAACCACAGCTGCAATCCCAGCTCAAACCTCAGCACTGCCCACCAGAAATCAGCCCTCCTGTTTGCAAGCAGGAGAATTCAGCAGGGGGAATGGAGTCCTTCCTGTCCACAGGGGAAGGTCAGAGCCTGTTTCCCTGTGTCTGTGGGAAGGCTGTGGGCAGCCCTGGTTCAGCTCCCCTCTCCCTCTCCACATCTGATATTTACAGGTCTCCAAGCCCAAGCACCTCCTACCGAGGAGAGACAACGGGAAGGGGGCACTCTGTATGTCCAGTGTCCTTACACAGACAAGACTTCTGGTAATCAGTGGAAACGCTGGTGCCGCCTGAAAAATGACCAATGCTATGACTTATGGGCAAGCACCCAGTACTCGAGCCAAACCACAGACAGAATTACAATAAAGGATTACCCCACTACTAAGATCGTTTCTGTCACCATGACTGACCTCAAGGCAGAGGACTCAGGCACATATGTCTGTGAAAGTTCCTCTAGCTATTCTCCACTGAAGAGGATCTCACTGAATGTTTTCAAGGGTGAGTACCTTGTCAAAAAGCCACATCATTCCTTCCCCTGCTCCCCTCTCCCCCAGAGCAGAGCAGCTTCCCCTGATCCCCCCAGCCCCACTCCCCAGCCTCATTTGCTGCCTTCCCCAGTGAGTGAAGGAGCCCCACAGACCTGGCTGGCCCTGCAGGTTCCCAGCAACCTCTTGTCCTGCCTTACCTCACCCCTACCCCTGCCTTGATGAGGGGCTCTCCATGAGGGCGTTGCCCCAGGGCAGGGTCTGTCCCAGATGCCCAGCTCGGGGAGGGAGGTGGACGCACTTGTGCCCAATGCTCACTGGGAAGTGACCACCTTGTGTTTCAGAGGTGCTCCAGTGGGAGTTGGACACTCTGTGGGTGCAGTGCCCGCGCAGCATCTGGGGGTACAGCACGACCTGGTGCCGGAGAGAAGGGCAGACTGAGTGCAGAGTCACGGCGAGCACAGATTCCCGTTCAACACGGAGCAACAGCAAAGCTCCACAGGACAGAACGTCGATGATGTACAACGACCGCCTGAATACTGTCACCATCACCATGAGGAGGCTGCAGGCCCAGGACACCGGCACGTACTGGTGTGCACTGAGCTCCGGCCGCACCCGAGTAATGGAGGTCGTGCTCTCTGTCTTCAAGAGTGAGTACCTACTGCCCTCTCTGTGTCCCAAAATGAGCACCTACTGCCCTCTCCGTGTCCCAAAATGAGTACCTACTGCCCTCTCAGTGTCCCACAGTGAGCACCTACCGCACTCTCAGTGTCCCATAGTGTCTCAGTTTATGAGTCATTTTTGCCTTCAGTAATCTGGGTCCAGTCCCTTCTGCTCCACATGTCTGGAGGTAGAAGCAGATCCCAGGTGCCACTGTGCCTGCTTTGGGGTCTCACCAAGCATTCTGGATGTTTTCCAGGGACCCAGCAGTACACAGCCAAGGAATCAGGAAACGTCTCTGTCCAGTGCCAGTACAAGAACACAGACTATGGGGCTGTGAGCAAAGCCTGGTGCAAAGAGGAAGCAGGGACATCATGTGAGATACTGGTTACCACAAGCTCAGGGCCCTCAGGGAACCAAAGGACATCTCAGGATGGCAGAGTCAGGATCCAGGATGATGCCCAACAGGGGATTGTCACCATCACCATGGACCAGCTGCAGGCACAGGACTCTGGCGTGTACTGGTGTGCACTCCATGAAACCTCTGGTCTCTCCCGGATGGAGGAGGTCACACTCGAGGTTTCCAAGGGTACGTACGGACCTGTCAGCACACACTGTGTTTGTAGATCCCAGACTCACTTTCCCGCTCTGTCCCTCTTGCACCACCCAGCTTACACCACCTCACACCTTACACCTGCCTGTGTTTGCCTGACCCTACAGCACTGGACCTTCTCATGGCCACCACGTTATGGAGTAGCAGCAGGGATGGGAGATGAACCACACGTGTGCTGTGCTGCTCCCCTTTAACCTGGGAGAAGGTTCAGGGTCCTGAGAGGTGTTTCTGTATCTCATCCTCTGATACCAGTTCTGCCCCTTTATAGCGACTGATCTCTTGGCTTTCAAAGGCTATTAAGACCTTCACACTGGGTTGTCAAGGGAACAACCTTTAGACCTGTATTTAAAGATCTGTGACTTGGGCTCTCTTTCAGCATGATGCTCTAACAGTAAGGGATGGCACTGAGCTGCAACCTGGCTCTTGAAGGACTAGAGGAACAGGCAGTGCAGACCATGGGAGGGGACAGTGATGCTCTGGAAAAAGTCCCAACACGTGGGTTCTGCACACCCTCCCCTGGGCACAGGAACAGCAATGGCAGGGGGGTTTCACTGGTAAATGCAAAGCATTTGTGACTGTTCCTCTCTTCATGCCTGCCACTGCAGCTTTGTCAGACACCGAAGGCTCAAGTCAAGCAACTCCTTTGGGCAACAGCCCAGCACCCAGGTAAGAGTCTCTGAGCTTGAACACACACAAGTTATTCATGTTTTGTCCACAAAACATCTGGGGCAGGCAGTCCCTGGGTACTCTGATTCCTGCCTACAGAGGGATTAAGTGTGGTAGGATCCTTACCAAAGCTGGCCTCTCCTCTTCCAGCTCCTGCCCAGAGCATAATTCCAAAGGAAGAGGCAGATTAGTAAAATCAGCTCTGGTGCACCAAGTGCTGCAAAACACAGGAGGAAAAGACAGTTCCTGTTCCAGAGAGCCTGGAATTGTGCTCAGAGCTTTGAACAGTGCCTTGTTTCTAAAGCCTGGAGAATGGTTTAGGAAAAGCTCAGAAGGCACAGCTAGGTAGAAAAATCAGATTGCATTGCTGCAGGAGAACCAGACCCTCCTTCTGAGTGCATAGAACCGAGAACATGAAACCTGTCCCTGTCCCTTTTGGTCACTGTTTGGTACTGGGCTGTTACACCATCCAACACTGGTAACTCCCTTGCTCTCCTGGCTGCAGCTCAAATGGCAACACCTTCATCCTACTGTCCGTGGTGCTGAGCATCCTGCTCATCCTGGCTCTCATCACCTCGGTAGCGCTGTGTGTCAGGCTGCAAAAGCTCCTGAAGAGAACAGGTACGTGGAGCTGGGGGATGCCTCCTGTCCTGGTCTGTACCAAACAGGGCCTTCTCTGCCACCGCTTTCCCCCTCCAGGTGAGCTCATTCCCAGCTCCCAGTGCCCTGGAGATCAGGCAGATGCAGGCTGGGAGGCCTCAAGGCAGACTCATTGCTGCCATCTCTGCTCACAATAAGTCAAACCAGGGTTCCTGCAGACCCTGCACAGGAACCTGCAAACACGTTAGGGGAGAACTGAAGTGAGACCAAGGTGTTCCCCAGGCTCAGGGCAGAGGGGTCCCACTGCACATCCACTGCTCCTGTCACTGGGCAATCCCACGGCCTTCCCCACACCTCCTGAGGCACAGGCAATGCCAGGGCTTTTCATGGGCTTCTTTACTTCTAAAACCTCTGATTTTGGCTTATTCCAAAGGTAACCGAGGAGCAGAGGACACTTATGACAATTCAGAGGGCACAGCACAGGTAAGGAAAATGAATGATTTCCCATGTGGTACCGAGTCCCTGACCAATACTCTGTGAGGAGCTGTTGGACCCACCTGATGAGGACCTTGGAGCTCACTTTGGTTGTGAGCAGAAGGGAAATGGTATTTAATGTCCCCAGAGAGAGGAATGTTCCTAGCTGGAGAGAGAGGGGGGTAATAAATGTGGGGAAACTCCAACAGGAAAAAACCACAGTGGACCAAATTCTAGTAACCCCTGAGAAACGACTGAAGGACTAGTAACCAAGGTTAGACCATGCAGTTGTTACCTGTGTCCAGGAGAGGTGATGAAGAAGAGTCTTCTGTTCTTTCACCTCTGTCATGACCATGGCTTCTCCTTTCCTTCGGGGAGAATTTGGTCTCCTGGTAACAGCTGTGACCTGGCACTGTGTCATGCTAACAAGTATTTTCCCTTTCTTTTCACAGCTTGGGAGCACTGAAAGAAGAGAAAGTTCCAAGGATGACAGCAAGGGCCTAAAACACAACAACCCAGACTTGCAATCCCGGCCCAGCCTTGAGGGTCCTCTTTACTGCAATATTGAACCCAGCCAGGCTCACAGGAAGCCCCAAGGGGAAAATGTGGAATACGCTGTCATCGCATTCAACCAGTTCCCAAGGAATGATGCAGGATGAAGCACAGAGTCCCCAGACAATCCAGAAATGGGAGAAACAAACTGGAATATGAAGTGGGAATGAGGAGTAGGAGGTGTGTGGATGGACACTGGGGAGGAGCTGAGTTTTGCTGCCATGTGTGTGTTGCCTGTGCATTTTCTGACCTCCCTCCTGTTAATGGCCAGTAGAGGTTTTGCCACACTTGTGGCAGATTGTCTCGGGTCAGACGGAGGTGTGGGGTTATTCCCAGGATACCTTGTACATCTGTTTTTCCAGTTCCATTAAAATGCAGACTCTTGGAGAGGCAGGTGTGAGCTTTTGAAAAAGAGCAGTATTTGTCTGGACATTGCTGGGTTTGGTATTCCAGCTATGCTCTGGTACAAACTCTGCCCCATTCCTGAGGATTCAGCTCCTGTGGCCAAGTGAACTCACTGCAGTGCTGCAGGGATCAAACCTGAACCTTTTTGTGCCTGAGTTCATGTCCCATGGAATGGGTTGGGAATGGGAGTGCTGGATTATAAGAATAAGCAGAACCAACATCTGCACTTCCCTCTCTCTGCTGGAAACTCTCCAAAGGACATGTTTGCTGCCTGTATTTAGCAGTCATGTGAGGAGCAACCTGAAACGAGTTTTCTGGGGCTCAGCTCCATTTCTCCAAAAGACCAAAAGCTCTGGCATCTGATTTCCCTGCCCCAAGCCCTGCAGACAGGTCTGAGACCAAAGGAGCCTGAACCATCCCTCATTCCCAGGCCAGTCACATCCAACAGGCTTCTCTTGCTAGGGCTGCAGCAGGGAGGCTGATGGAATTTTTGAGATTTTCAGAGTTGATGTGACAGAAAGAAAAAGAAAATGGTTCTGGAAATGGTTCATTCAGCCCAAGATTCCCCTAACAATTTGCTCTTCATGCAGTTACACTGGGTCAAGCTGTGGAAGAGAAATAGTAGAAAACAGTGAAATGGAAGAGAGGCATTTTCAGGGTGATTCTCAAAGAGAATCCAGATTTGTGCTCACTGGAGCAAGAAGGAACAAAAACTGCAATCAGTCACCTCACAAAGAATTTCTCTGAGGTACCATTTTCTTAACCACTAACTCAAGGAAAGAAAAAGAGGCACATTTAAGACTGGACAGACCTGCAGATTCATCAGTACACCAGTTAAGAAGTCAGAGTCTACTTGTACTTGCATGGAAGATCTCCAAGTAAATAAATAAATTCAAAACCAGAAAACAGCACCCAGCCTCCCAGTTTGCTGCCGCTCTGGGAGGTCCCTGAGGGCAGTCCTGAGCTGGCTTGGAATCAGTGCCCCCAGCCCTTGATCCTGTGTCCTTTCTGCCAGGCTCAGAACACTGATGGCTGTTGGGCTCATTTAAAGCAGCCACAGCTTCAGCCAGGGCAGTGCCCCTGAGCTCCTGTGGTGAGCTGGCAAACAGGAATGCTTCATGTGCAAGCTCTTCTACATCTTCTTTCTCCTGAAAACCCACAAGATGATGTCCTTGCCCTCTTTCCACCCCGGGATGCTGGCAGAGCCACCTGCAGATCCCCATGAGAGCCACTCTTTCCATTTTGGCTTTCCAGTAATTCCCCCATGCACAGCTCCTGTAAATCATTTACAGGGGCCTGGAATGACAGGGCAAGGGGGAATGGCTTCCCACTGACAGGGGCAGGGTTAGGTGGGATATTGGGGGGAATTACCCCTGGTGAGGGTGGGCAGGCCCTGGCCCAGGTTGCCCAGAGAAGCTGTGGCTACCCCATCCCTGGAATTGTTCAAGGCAGGTTGGATGGGGTCTGGAGCAACCTGGTCTAGTGGAAGATGTTCCTGCCCAAGGCAGTGGGTTGGAAGTGGATGAGCTTTGAGGTCCCTCCGGCCCAAACCATCCTGGGATTCTGTGGCTCTGTGAAGTCCTGCTCCAGTGGGAGCTGAGCCCAGCAGGACCCCCAGCCCACGGCTTGAGGCCATCACATGATGCTCCCTCCTGGGCTGTCTAGACTGAGCTGAGTCCCTAGCTGGGACTGGGCAATGCTGATGCCTGAATTTTCAGCCCATGAGAGAAATGCCCGTCCCTGGTAATTGCTCAATGTGCGGGATGAAAAAGATGCCAAGTTCCTGTGCTCGTTCCTTCCGTCAGAGCAAGGAGGGGGAGAGGGAGCTGCCCTTGGGCAGAGCCCATGTCCCTCTTCTCCAGGCTGCTCTCCCATCCCCTGCTCTGCTCAGCTCACATGGAGAGGCTCGGCCACCTCATCTTGGTCTTCCTGTCAGGTAAGAGGAACGTGTGGCTTTGGGTTTCAAGGGAAAGGGTTGACAGGGTAAAGGGCTGGGGCAAAGCTTGGTCTCCACCTGAAGGCTCCTTCCTTGGAGTTTTCTCCTTTCCTTTTATTTACCAAAGGGCCAGTGGTGATCCCAGTGCTCCCAGCTTTCCTCACAGGGATCCTTTTGAGTCAGAACAGGAAACACTGATGAAAGAAGTCCTCTTTTGTGAAATGTGAAATTGCAAAATCCTGTGTGTTTGCATTTGCAGGGCTTTGAATGTAATTTACATATATGTAAATTACCACAGGAGGGTTCAAGAGAAGGGAAACAAAACCCAGTGAAGGGCAGAGCTCTGAACTCTTGGGCACTTGGCTCTTTGCAGCTGGGAGAGGCACAGCCCTTGGAAGTGAGAACCAAGGCACAGGACCCAGGTGGGGCTCCCAGCTCTCTGCCTTCTCTCCCCAGCCACTTTGGAGACCCCAGCTCCCTGCAGCACTGCAGGGAATAGCAACAAACCCAGGCTGTGGGAGCACAGAAACCTGTCCCAAAAATCTGAATGAGTTTGGAAAATGTTCACTATACTTTTTCCAGTAGAACCCAGGAAGGGAGGAGGAACACAAATAGTTTCTGATCTGTCAGCAGAATTGGTTGAGAAGAGAATGACACAACATTTTCCACAGAGAAATCAGGAAATCTTTAAATGATTCCAATCAAGAGGTGTTTTGCTGTGCTGTGGGAATTGTAGGGACTGAGCTGGAGGAAGGAGGGGTCCTCAGGAGAAACAGGAGAGGCAGGCAAAGTGTTCTGGAAGGATTGCACAGGACAGGACAGGACACAGCCTGAGGTAAGTCCTGACTGGAAGAACTGAGTGCAGCAGCGTACTGGGATAAAGACTCGGAGGTGTTGGATACTTGTGGAGCACAGATCTATTTTATGTCTCGTTCTAGTCAAGCTGAAGGAACTTCAGATCTTTTAGTTTATAATTCACTTAGAATTGTTGAAATTATTTTAAGCAGTGTTATTAAAAGCCTCAGCCAGCACAAAGTCCTCACAAGAGCCTATTTTTAAATTTACTTCTGTTTTATCGTTACTTATGGTTTCACAGAAACATTTGCCTCTGAATTTTTTCACTAGAAATAGAGATTTCCACAAATACCACACTGTACTTCTCTCTGGAAGTATTAATAGCTCAGACTGTCCTCTCTGCCATTTCCTGTCACAAAGAGGAATGGAAATTAGAAATAAGGAACCAAGACAATTAAAAAAAGCCAAGCAGCCAAAGACCAGTTGTCAACATGGTTAAAATTCGTAAGATATTAAAAGATAGAGTGGAAAAAAACCTGCTAAATGCCTGGATTTAGAAGTGGGAGTGGGATTCAGGAGCAACCTCCTAGCCAGCACGCAGGACAGTGGTTTGTAGGTGTCAGTGTGATTCCAGCATTTTCCAGGGCAGTGTGGCTTTGCTCTGCCTGTGTAAAGAGCTTCAAAATGGGGATAAAGTTCATGGGCATTTACTGCAAAGGGCCTTTTCTGCAGCAGAGGGTATTCCACAGCCAAATACTGTAAAAGAGCTTCTAAAAATCAGGGCAGCTTGACTGGTGCCAGCTCAACCTACCTGGATGCCCAGCTCCACCTACCTGGATGCCCAGCTCCATGCTCCTCAGGACCAGAGCACGAGGCAAGTTTATATTTAATGCACGAATTCTGATGACAAACTGGGCAGGAGCACAGGGATGACAGAGGTGGGATGTGGTTGAGCTCCAGACAGACTCCAGAGCAGCCACCACAGGGCCAGGAGGGAAGGCAAGGACCAAAGTTTACCCGAGCTTCAGAAAATCTGCAAATATTAAGGAAGCTGAAACCTCCTGCCCTCAGTGCCACCCCAAGAACTGCTGCCTGGCAAGAGCCAAATCACCCACCAGGCACAGGGTCACCACAGACATTTTTCACAACACCTGAGCCAAGACTCTGAGCACACTGATCGTTGATGGGGGAAGCAGACAGGTGACAGCCCTACAGGTGACAGCTGCCATCACTAGAGCTGTAAAGGATGAAAATGATGTTCAGCATCACCACAGTAGTGAGGGATAGACATGAGAGAGACCAGGCTCACCCCTCTCCCCTCCCTCCCTCCCTCCCAGCATCCTGTGCTGCAGAGAACGTCACCGTGGTGTATGGGATGGAGGGGGGCACCATTTCTGTCAACTGCTCCTACGACCCCCAGCAGCAGTGGTGGAGAGAGAAGAGCTGGTGCAGGCAGGTCGATGAGACCAAGTGCCAGCACGTGGTGAGTGCCCCGTCCTTCTGGCTGCCATTCCTGAGGGGCAGGAAAAGCACCACCTCCATCAGGGACAACATCCACGACGGGGTCCTGACGGTCACCATGAGGCGGCTCAGGAAGGAGGATGCTGGGCTGTACCAGTGCAGAACTGATTTCCTGGGGGACACAAAGAGCCTGAGGAAGGTGCAAGTGGAAGTGCTGAGAGGTACGTCCTGGGGTTGAGTTTCACGAGTTCCTACTCGAATTTCAGGGGTGCCTGCAGATGCCAAGGTGTCACCTCAGTAAACATCTACTGTTGTCTCACTCTAAGGAGGTTCTGTGCTGCGTTGCCTCTCTTTATTCCTGATGTAAGCACTGTCACTTCACTGGTACTGGACGTCCAACATGCCATCCATCCCCTTCTTGCTGCCCAGACTGATCTCCTGGCACACAGCCCCATGCCCCACCTCACCTTGGCTATTTGCCCAGCTGGGGCACTGGTGCTGGTGACACCAGTGAACATCACCCAGAGGCACCTGCAGACTAAACTGTTCTGTTTCTATCAGCAGCTGTCCTGGAGACCCAAGTGCCAGAGGAGCCCAGAGCTGTGCAGAGCATCTCCAGGTGAGCCTGAAACTTGTGCTGGGACCTCTAGTCTTCCTAGGACTAAGGCAGTACCTCAGGAGTTTTTTAAAGGTTTGAACCATCTCCCTCATGGTTGTATTTCTGGTTCCCCACAGCTCCCCTCCTGAAGTGGATTTCACTGTTTTCTACATCCTTGCTGGGCTCCTGGTTACCAAGTCCATGGTGGCTTTACTGATCTGTATCGTTGGCATCAGCAGGAAGAACAGAGAAAGAGAGCAGAACCCAAGCCTGAGTGAGCAGCAGGTCCTCCCTTTCACTGCTGACCTCAGGCACAATGGAACTGGCCCCTCCTGGGAGAGCACTCCGTGAGCTGATCCAAAGGGAGTCCATGGAAAAGGAACATCAGGCATTTGCAGGCAAATCTTTGCCATCTGCTGTAAGAAAAGGATCACTACTAAACACAGGTGTGGATGAACCTGTCACTCTGGAGAGGGAATGTCACCATCTACCACCTCTTGTCATTGGCATCACACCCCCAGGCAGAGTTACTCCAGATACCATCCCCAATATCATTCCACCACAGTCTGAACTGAGACCCATCAACATCCTGTCATCTCAGTGCCAGGTGACAGATTCTGTCTTTACGAGGTGAGGAAGACTAATTCCCAAAAGTTGCTCTGGACAGTGTGGATCCTTGGAGTCCCTGTGGAAAGGCATAAGGAACTGCAGGACAGCCCAGAAAGGGATGTGGTCTCCTTGCAGCTCCGAGCCTGCTTCCTCATTTCTGAAAGGACTTGGTGAGCAAATGAACTGTCTCTCTGTAGTTCTCCCCACTCAAGGGGATGTTACCAACATGTGGTGGTTGTTCATCCCTCCCCACAGTGAAGCTGCCTTTAGGCCTCCCAGGCAGACCCCAAACCCAGGGGCATTCACACTTCTTTTCCCTGCAATACTAAATAAAATAAAACTGATTCTCTGACTTAGGATGGATTCATGGTAGTGGGCTGCAGGACACCAGGTCACAGTCATCCCCCAAAGAAGAAGTGACACCTGGAACATGCTGGAGTGTTTACAATGCTCTGAGCCAGCAGGACAGGCTGGCACATCCAGCCACTCAGTGCCACACAGGAGCAGAGCTCAAAGCCCAACCCCTCATTACCCAGAGGAGCTGTGGCTGCCCCATCCCTGGAAGTGTCCAAGGCCAGGTTGGACAGGGCCTGGAGCAACCTGGGATAGTGGAAGGTGACATGGGGAGTGGGTTGAGATGAGCTTTAAGGTCCCTTCAACCCAAACCATTCCATGACTCCATGTAAGTGCAAAGCAGCAGACAGATGAACATTCCCAGCTGAAGGCTGCTCTGGGATGTGTCAGAGCAGCACCAGAGACCAAAGATGCCCATTTCTTGTCCAGCCCCACGGCCTGGTTGCTAAATACGGCTCTCACAGGGTATTGAAAGGGGAAAGGCAGCCAGTGAGCACCATGCAGCCTTCCCTCCCAAGAAATAACTCAGAGATTGTGGTTACAAGATACCCTCCAATTCCAAACTGGCATCACCACTCGGGGCAGCAGCCTCTGAGTGACAGAGTGAGTTTGCTCCTCTGCAGCAGGAACTGTGTGGGGATAAAGAAGCTCCAGGAAATGCTTTTTTCCCTTGGTGCCCTAAACCACTCTCTGCTCCAGGATGGAAGGTTTTCCAGCCCTGCTGCTCTTGCTGGCACTACCAGGTAAGGCTCATAAGAGTGTCTGTGCACAGAGGGAGAGTCCTCCAGAGCCAACAAGAAGTTATGAAGTTATGGGAGAAGAGATAGTGGTGCAAGGGGCTGTCAGAAACGTCCTGTCCAGTCTTAGCCTTGAGCTTCCCTGTGAAAGAAAGGATTAACCTTTTCCACACCCTGCACTGCTCAGGGGACTGATGGACTCTGGACATCGCTGGTTTTCAGTGATCAGGGCAGCACTTCCAAGAGGGAATCTGGCCCTCGGCTGTGGATATCTGCAGAATATTCTTCTGCAGGGAATACAGATGGTGGTTTCACCTGAGGGTGAGCTCTGAGGTCAACGGTGTGCTGGGTGGGAGACAGCCAAAATAAATCAAGAATGATGTGTCATTCCCATTTTTGTTTCACAGCTAAAGATGTTGTACTGGGACACAAAGATCTCATCAGAGGTTATCCAGGACAGGGCAAAACTCTATTACATAGTTCAACACAGAACCATGACAGGTACTTGTGTGTATCAAGAGGCAGAAGTGTCCAGGAAATTATTTTTGCTATATTAAATAAAATGTCTCAAAGGAAAAAAAAAAGAAAATAATCAATAATTTACTGGTTACCATAAAAAACAATGAATGCAATGTTGTAGGATTGTATTAATCAAAACCAAGTGGGTCTGGGACAGAATATATCATAGAATCACAGAATGGTTTGGGTGGGAAGGGACATCAGGGACTGTGCTGACCTTGGCTCTGCCCCTGTGCTGGGGGACGTGGACCCTCCATGAGGGTTGTTTTTTCCTGTCTTCTCCCTCTGATGAATCACCACTCGAGGTTCTTCAGAATTCGTGAGGCTATTTGCAAAAGAAAAGGGAACTCCCTCTCCCTCATCACTCCTTTTCTGTGCAAGACAACACCAGGAAACTCCAGTGTTGTATTTGGTGCAAAACAGTGTCCCAAATTCAAGGTAACTCTGATCAAAGTCTCCTTAAAGCAGGGGGGACTGGAATGATGAATGAGTTCTCATGGAAAATGATTAGAGTGTGGCCGAGAAAGCTCCAGCTTAATGACTCAGGAGAATATCAACTCGAGACCTATTTCCAGGGGAGAAACAAACCACGGAATAGCACCAAGCTGGAAGTTTTGGGTGAGTTAATCAAAGAATTAATGATCTTCCAGAAGTCAGCAATTTTTTACCACTTGACAAGAAAGATTTCAGGTCAGTGTTAAAGAGCTCTGTTTGGAAATTTCCTGAGACACAAGTAATTCCTAAATTTCTTTTTTTTAAACATATTTTTGATACATACTAATGGGATAAACAAATTGGAGCCAACTGGTGTGAGGGAGGCCTGGCTTGGCTTCATTGATTGATGAAGTCTTACATTTACATCAGCAGATGGAACAGGCTCTGAGCAATCCAAATCTTTGCTGGAGAAAAAGTCACCAGTTTTTTAGCAGGAGAAAGAGTCCCCAGGGATGGATTGACATGGGAAAATCACCTGCTCATTGTTTTGTTTTTTTTCAAGAGGAATATAGGTCTTTGGATACAGATTCTGACCCCATTAAAGGGGACATTGCCACAGATGACACCAATAAGGAGCAGAGGTAAAACCAACGACTCCCAGACTCTGGATGCACAGCAGGATTTGAGGAGCAGTGGACACACTGCAGCATGTGCACACAACACAGAGAGACAGCAAGGGTGGTATTTGCGTGCTGAGTTCTTATCCTGGAAACATAATTCATTGTAAAACACACAAAATCCCCTCCCACATTAACCTCATCACCTCTGGTGCTGTAAACAGTAACGGAGATATCCTGGTTTTCCCTGCAGCAGTCTCCATGCCCTTGTGGTGCTGAGCTCCTTCCTGCCCACCACTGCTCTGGTTGCAGCTGTTCTCTTCCTTCTCACCACCTACATCAGAATGAAAAGAGCAGGTGAAGATCCCAAATCCTCCTGTCTGGTTTTCCTGCCCCTCACCTTGTCCTCCCACCACCCTGGATTTAGGGAAGGTCTGTCCACAGCAATCCTTTCCAAGGAGGCAGGGATGAGCTGGGAGCGAATGCGAGGTGTGAGCTGAATCCAGGAAGGGACAGGAGGGAGAGTCAGGTTTAAAATGAACAGGTAAAGGGGGTGTTTCACACTCAAATGGGTTTCTGTGTTCTTGGCAGGAAAAGGGATGGACACTGGCAAACATCCTGCTTTCAGACAGAGAGCACTGCAGGTAAGACACCAGCAGAAATCCCACATTCCCAGTGCTTTGGTTGATCCCTGCCGTGCAGACACTGCTCTGTGTCACCACACAGCAGTTCCATCATCCTGCAGTGGGTGAGAGGCATCCCCTCGAGCTCCCAGACTAAAGCTGCCTGTACTTGTTGGTTGTCTGACATCTTTTTGCCAAGCAGCCACAACCTACCTTGGTTATTTGAGGAAATCCCAGCCTTTCTGCTTAATTTTGCTTATAGTACTCAGAAAAATAAATGTAATAACAAATACACAGTGTTCATAATTTACTGGCCTTGGATCTGCAGTAACATCACCAAAGCTTCTTATCGAAGGAAAACTTTATCATCCTAAATATTCGGTGTGTTGATTGTGGCTGCACTTTTCTACCCCAGTCTCCTCAATCTTAGGAAGTTGAGTTTGCATAGAAGTCTCCTAAACTTCTCTGAGCACACGTTTCCTTTTGCCACACATCCCCTCCCCTCTTCCCCAGCTTCACAAGACAAAAGGGAAATATTCGTGCCTGTAGATGAACTAAGGCTAAATGTTCAGAAGCAAAAAATGCTGAATCTGTTTTTAACTTCTCGTTCTTTGTGGTTTCTCAGCTCAGAGGACACGAAGGGAGTGGGATGGCAGAAGGGGAACTGAGCAGGAGCACAGTCTATGCTGTGATCAGGCCCCAGCTGCAGCCCAGGCCCGAGGATGTTCTGTATGCCAACGTACAGCCTGTTCCCAAGGTTTTCTTCCACCTGCAGGAACCGCCGGGAAGTTCAGCCTCCTCAGGGCCTGTGGAATACGCGACTGTCCTTTTCAGAACCACAGCTCCACATCCTGACACCGCAACAGAGAAAAACAGGTTCACCTGAAGAAAGCAGCACAAAGCCTCAGGCTTGTTCACTGAATTTTGCAGAACTGCACTTAAAATAACACGTTTTTACCCAGCTGCTGAAGGTGGGCGATGGGGTGAGGGGCAGAAGCAACTGAAAGGACACACGTGGGTGCACAAACCTTCCCTGGAAAACAACTGCACTTTTCTAATAGCACAGCATCGTACCCAGCTCTTGGTGGGCAAATCCAGAAGAAAGCTGTGGCATGTTTGCTTTTCCAAATTGCTGGTTTTAAATGACATAGAACTATAAACCCAAATGCAGGAAACTGGTTCTGTCTGGCGGCAGCTGATACAGCACCACGGCCAACAAGGGGCTGTGAGATACGGGAGATGCTTCCTTTGGACTTTCTTCAACAGCTCACTTGAATACTCACAGATAAAGCATTAATTACTGCCCACTCTGATAAGATCCAAGTCAGCAAAGTGGTAAAAATCTGCTTTATTTGAAACACACGAGGTGTTCCCTGGGCTTCAGGGAAACAGACAATGCACTTGACATGTTTTAGTAAACAAGAGGCTTGTTGGAAAATATTTGTCTACTTTATAATATAAACTGTCATCAGCTTGAACATGCAGGGGTGAAATTTACATTCAAAATTATTGATTTGTTTTACAAAGAAATAACTTTGTATTTTCCTGTTTGTTGTTCATTAACACACACCAATGCTCCAGGATAAACCTAGCTTGACTTTATTATAAACTGTTGATCAAACTACAGAACCCTGATATCACAGTGATATGATCAAACATCCCTCAGGGATTATGGATAAATCCCTGAATTCATCTTAATTCTGTGAGCTGGAGCTGAGGATGCTGAATAGAACACAAAAATAGGTTTAAATTTTTGATACTAAGATTGCAAGAAAACTCCAGCCTGGGCACTGGGTGGCAAAGGAGAGAAGGAAGGGGAAAAAGCAAGGAATACACCTATGGACTGTATAAACTCTGTGAGTTATATATCTGCCCGTGAGTGCTTGTGAGATTCTGAGGGTGAGACAGAAGTAAATTCTGTTGACTGCTCTGATGTGGCTAAAAAATATCAGGCTTTTTATAATTATATCTGAGATGATTTTGTTATTCTATTGCAAATTTTATGAAAGCAAAGCTAGAAAATTACATCATAGTAGTTAAAGAAACATATTTCTGGCTTCCCAAACAGCCTTGCATGATTGTTCTCTTCCTGTCCCAGCTTCCCATTCTCTGTTCTTACGTAGTTATTTCCTTTTTTCTTTTTTTTTTTTTTTTACGATCATCACTGTATTGACCAATTCTGGAAAGAACTAATGACACTCACCCTTGTGCTTTGGCGCATTTTTAAGATGGCAGAA
Source organism: Corapipo altera (assembly GCF_003945725.1). Taxonomy (NCBI): domain Eukaryota; kingdom Metazoa; phylum Chordata; class Aves; order Passeriformes; family Pipridae; genus Corapipo; species Corapipo altera. The sequence continues at coordinate 3,760,856 of NW_020884933.1, forward strand.
GTGTTGGTGTGGGGTCGATACCGTTAAGTATTTCCAATACTGTAGAGAACGTGCCATTCCAATCCTGTGGAGAGCTCTGGAGCAGCACTTGTGGAAGAGCAGTGCATCCAGAGGGATCACAGGCAGGCATGGAAACTGTCTCCTAAAGCGCCAAGACAGTGGGGTCAGACTGAGGGGAGACGAACGCCAAGATGGCGGGATGGGGCTGAGGGGAGA
>NW_020884933.1:3761081-3892962 GCF_003945725.1 Corapipo altera
GCCAAGATGGCGGGATGGGGCTGAGGGGAGACGGACGCCAAGATGGCCGTGCCATCCCCACAGTGGGGCCAAAGCCACCCCCTGCCCTCACAGCTGCCACGTCACTCAAAACGTCCAAATACAGGGAAAAAGCTTCCCGGTTTATAAATTTTATTAGCTGGAGAGTGTACACAGTACTTACAATTGCATCTATTAAAGACCAAAATACACTTGAAAAAATGCATCATATAAAAAAAATTATAAACTTTTAACTATATACAAACTTTGCCTGACATTACTTCAACCTCAAGACCCTCCCTTGTCCATTCACAAAGAAAAGTTTATTTTTCCCTTCTTTTTAACATGCAGGGCCTTAAACCCATCTAGCATCACTTGAGAACCATTTTTTTCCAAATCTCACTCTTTACACTCATATAAATCTGGTTTTTGAGGGGTTCACTGCTTCGGTGCTCTGGGTCAATTGACCACATTTCTCCCCGAGCCTCTTTTATCCTCACCCTTTTACTCTCTCCTGAAGTTTTTGCTCAAGTGTAGCCAATAAACAAAGAATTCTCATTTAATTACTAGACAGGTTTGAACTGGACGATGTCTCCAATTTAACAAATTTCCCCCCGAAAAGGAAGCAGACATTTTTGGTACCGTGGTGTTGACTGGTGACTCCAGTCTCACCAAGTAAACAGGACTTTCAGCAGTGATACACATAACCCAAAACAAACAAAAATCTGACCGGAGCACTCAGGCTGTCACATCACTATTTAAAGTATCAACAATAAGACTTTCTATAACACAAATCCGTGTCTTCATACACATTCTACAACAATGGATCAGAGAACCTAGATATGAAGGGCTTATTGGGAAACAAGTTCTACCTGTTCAGAAGAAGCTTACAAGTTCTTTAAGAAAAGTAATTACTCCTTAAAAAAAACCCAAAACAAAAACTATGTCAGAGCAATAATCTTGCTTCCCAAATTTCCAGCTCTCAGAGAGGCTCCCTCAGGACAGAGATTAACCATCAGCTAAACAGCAGAAACATCATGGAGAGGCTCTTATTCCAGCACTAAAATATTCCACCAACAAAATGTACAGATGCTCTAAAAAAAATATTTACAATGCTGCTGCAAACCCAACTAAAGCATATGTTACTCCCTAAGGGAGCTGCATGTTCCTGAAATGAGGGAGCTCCCAGGAAATGCTGTGTGAGGGTTTCAGGTGCCAACTGAGGAAAATCAGCACCACACTGGAATTGGGCAAGAATTTAAGGCAGAAGCACCCATCAACATGCCATTAACACCGTGGGGAGGGCACACAGAGCTAAGAATTCAGAAAAATGAACTGGAATCCTTTAGAACATCCAGCTGCCCAATTATGAACACCCACCTGCATTTCCTCCTCCATCTGCTTCCACAGGTGGAGTCACCCCTAGTACCTGGACAGGCATCCTCTTCCTCCAGGACTGCCTGCAGACAATGTAGAATCCAGCATTTCTCCACATTTCTGCTCCCTGCTCTTGCATTCCCTCACTTCTTTCTCATATTCTTAGGTTTAGGACTTTTCTTTTATACTAAGTCAATAGAATTTTCAAGGCTCTGTCTTTTGTATCCACAACTTGCTAATTTGTCCTCCACTCTGTCTTTAGTCATAAGCTTCCAGTAACTGGGAAAACGTGGGCGGGGAGGGGGAAGAAATAATGTGGGGTTTATTTTTTAAGCTGCATTTACTTCCTTTTCCACTTGAAAACAACGTTCACTGCACTTCACCCAGTCTCAGCCACCTTTGGCTGCTTTGCTCAAAAACCCCCAAACCCTTCACTGTGCAGCTTCACCTGTCCAGGTTCATATTCACCTGGGAATATTCCCAATCCCAAGTTTCACTGCTGTGATCCAGTTTTAACCACAGAACACAAAAAATGGAAGATCTGGGACTCCAGCAGGCATCTGATACACAGAGCAGTTTTAAACTCATTAAGGTGGGGGGGGGACAGGCATGGAATGATGTGAGATCACCTGTTAACTGCTTTTGGCTACTGCTCCTATCACCAAATTTCAAAGCAGAAAGAATGGAGCAGGCTGAGAATCTGGAATGAGCTACAGAATTAAAAATAAATCTGTTTGTGGAGTTGCTCAGCCCAAAGCCAGCTGTAGGTCATGAAAAAGTCCCTTTTTTTAAAACTAAGTACTCTTCTTTCATTAAGTGCCACTTCTTTTTCTGTTTTAAAGAGAATAACCTATAATAAAGCCTGAAAGGTTCTTCAGTGTCTGCCTTCATTTGCTAACAGTCCTTCAGGTACCTCAGGATGGGATGAGCTGCCCCAGCTGCTGCTGTACTGGAACATCCCTCACTCTGTAGAATTGTAGAGTGGATCTGGGCATCAAGAAATACCATCATGAAGCTGATCAAGTGCCAACACTCTGAGACTGAGGATTTGATGCCTTCTGGAGGAGCTCTGCACTCGACTGGCGGGTTAGAGGGAAGATTTAAAACAAAAAACCCTTTGGAAGAGACTCACTTAAAAGTTTAAATCACTTTCATACTCGCATCCAGTTTTCTTCCAAAGCAACAACTACTGGCAACAAACATATAAAACCCCCCCAGAGATTGCTTTTACTAATTAAATCCTTCTCCCCACATCACCCTCTCCCACCTTAATTCTTGGAACAGACACACAATACACCAAGTCCTGCAGTAATCTTGAGTATTTCTATCACTGACTGGATGGCTGAACCTTTCCCCGAGAAGAGCTTGTTGTTTTACACATTTACAAGGTGGAACTGAAAAGAATCCCCTTCAGTTTCTGCCAGGTCCAGAAGTGCAACAACAGGGACCAGTCCAGGGAAACAAAGTCCAAAGGTGTCAGGAGTGGATGGAAATAAGTCTCTGCTGGGCAAACACAGTCCTGTGCTGCAGCTGACGAGTAGTGAGACTCCAAATTCCCTGTGCTGGATCAGGAGAGTGCACCAAGGAAGTCTGGAAGTTTCTGTTAAAATCTCAACCACACCCTGAACACGTGGTGCTTGTTCTGTAGAAAAGGACAGGCTGTGACACGGTGATTGTCCCACTCAAAGACTCGCTGGACACACTGGACAGGCAGGACAGACTGGCAGGAGGGCTGGGAATTCCATCCAGGTGTTTTTCTCCTGGAAGCAGTGGTTAGGAGACTCTGATCATCTGTGTCATCGCTTCTTCGTTGGTCTGAGTGGGATCCTGCAGACACAAAATACATCTCAGGTTGGACTTCAACACTTTTAGATGAAGCAGAGAGAAGCACACACAGCTACCAGGAGCAGACACTCCTGCCCCTCCCTCCATACTGACATGTGTCCTAATGTTCCTGGGTTTTACAGAACGTTTGTGTGAGTTTGCCCTAAGAAATATGAAGTGAATAGACTTCTATCCACATTACTGTCATTAAATTCCTCAAGGCAAACATCACTTGCTCTCTACAAGGCAGAGGAGTTTTTTTCCCAATGCCTGAAACATAAATTCGAAGGCAGGGAAGGACAATGGTCAGCAGCCTCCAAAAAACCCAAACAAACCAGTACAACACCTGTAAAGAGCAACGTGAAGGACTGAAAGGGGCAGTTGTCCAACAGGCAGACCAAACCCCACTGACCTGCATGTGAGGGCTGTCCTTTTCCTTGGGGGAGAAGAAGCGTCCCCCCTCTCCCCGTTTCCTGGCCATGGCGTGCCGGTGCCGGGACTCGTGCAGGTATTTCTGCAGCAAAGGGAAGCAGGACATGAGAGAGCAGCCACAATTTCCAGGTCAGTGCTTCCTTAGGGGAAATTCCCGACCGCTGGAAAAGCCTGCCCCGTCCCCATCCATCCCCCTGCCCACACACAGCGTGTGTACAGTCAACACCCACTTGTAACACAGCTCCAAGGACACCCCAAAGCACCCAAGGGAAGCAGGACTGTCCCCAAAGGACTTAAAACATTTGCTCTGATGTAGCTTATAAACAACAACAACAACAACATTAAAAACCACCAAGATTCCAGTCCTCATTTTCCAGCCTGGATGGGGTTCTGTGCCTTTCTCACAGAGCAACCCTGTGTTAGATCAGAGTTTTATTCTCACCCTTCTTTCCTTGGGAATTTTTCCCTCTGCTTCCAGCTTAGCCCGTGCCTGTCTCCTCTTCAGGATGCGGTGGTACTGCTTGGCATTCACATAGAGGGGCTCCTCTTCCAGCATCTCTGCCCCAGGCAAAGGGATTCTCTGGATGGCTGGGACTGACCCAGCTCCAGGCACCATCTGTATGGAGAAGGTGGGTTTAGCACTTGCAGTTCACAACATAAAATGAACACTAAAAATAGTTAAAAAATCAAACCATTAAAATGGAAAGTGTTTGGGTTTTGCTCAGATAATGCAGTTGCTTAAAGCAGCAACAAAGCTGTTCTCAAACTGCAGAACAGATTTAAACAAGTCAATTACTTATCACTCCTGCTTGCTTTTTCTTTTCTGATAAAAGCAAAATTTCAATAAATTATACAATTCCATGACCATGTTGCTGCTTCTTGTACAGTTAAACAGGACATACCAAGTCTTCCCTTTTCTTGGGTTCTCTCTTATTTGAATTACATGCTAATTTCAGAGCATTTCTAAGCAAACATTGCAGAGCTGCTGACATCTAGTGGGGACCAACAAAACTCCAGGTAAAGGGCCTCACACTACAAAAGGAATAGGAGCTGGCAGGAAAAACCTCTGTGAACCAAACCCTGAGGGACCCTCAAGAAAATTAACGGTTGACTCGAACTATTTAAGCCTTAAGGCCATTGCTTCCTATCACTCCACACCCCTGTGAAAATCCAGGCAGATCTGTGTACAGGCATCTTAAACCTCAGCCCTTAAAGACATCAGTGGGAAGTTTCACACCTACCATGACCATTCCCCCTGAATTGACAACGTTTCCAGCCACTGGCAGTGTCACTGTGACTGTCCCTTGGCCACTGCTGGTGGTGTTGGTGTTGGCTCCTGTCTGGACAATCTGTGCTCCAGCCAGGCTGGCTGCTGGAATGGTGATCATGCCTGTAACAGGGACTGTAACTTTAAGGAAGTAAAACACAAAAGAAAAAAAAAAAAGAAAAAAAAAAAAGAAAAACGAAACAAAAACACGCACACAAAAAGAAGGGAACACCATTAGTCCCACTTCTGTGTTTTACTCATTCATCCTTCCATAACATGCAGAGATTCACGAAAGCATGGAAGTGAGTAACTAAATTCCATCAGAATTCCTGGTTTTTGCATTTGTACCTGCACAGTAACCCCTGTGTGATGTAAGAGACTGTGTACTCTCGAGGTGTAACAGCAAAATTAAGGGTTTCTGTTCTAACAGCCCTTGCCAAAGACAAGACCCATTTTTTATGGTTCTGGGGAAAAAACCTCGGAGCGAATTCCTGCAGAACACAAGCATCTCCTCCCACACTCACACACCGACAATGTGATCCCAGCACTCAGCTCAGTGTGTTCTTTGACAACAATCCCAGGGCACTAACTGACCCCCCACCCAGGAGCCCCTTCTCCCCCCCCTCTCTACCTTGCTGCAGGATGGTGCCATCGGCGTTCACGGGCTGGTACACGATGGTCTGGCCCTCAGCAGCCTGGGCGACCTGCTGGCCTTGCACTGCTATTTGTTGCTGGGTCTAAACAAAACAAACAACACAGGAACTTTACAGATTGCTTATTGTTTTCACATTTTACAATTCCTGAATTAGCACATGGTGCTTGAGGTGTTCCAGGCATCTGTCTCTGTTGCCTCATGACCAGCATCAAGAAATAGGCTGGAGCACAGACCAAATAACTGGAGATAAAACACCTGAAGCACATGTGAGATACTTTTTCTAACAGTGCAGTGCTCAATATTGAAAGAACAAATTCTAGGTTTCCTGCCTCACTATGAATATGTGAAAGGAAGAACTATTCTGCTCCGAAATTTAATTTTGGTCCTAACCAAAAGCATCAGCAGAAACCCCAGGTGTGACTGGACTACTCCACAAAATGGCCCAAGTATGGAATTAGCAATGCTTCATGTTTTCAAAATTCAACAAATAGACAAAAACAACCACGAACCAATAAAATACAAAGACACAATGGATAAAAACATGCAATCTAGTTATTCTGCCCCAGAGTTATGTATGAAAACACTACAAAAACATGACATTTATTCTCAAGTTCTCCTCAATATTAATAATTCCTTCTTTTTTTTTTTTTTTCCTTTTTTACTTAACCACATCTTAAGTCATTTGGCAAGTTTCTCTTCCTGTTCCTCTCCAGAAAAGCCTTTCATGCTGGTGCAGTTACCTGTGTCTGGCCAGCAGTAACTGCAGTCTGGGGCTGCTGTATAATGATCTGCTGGGTCTGGCCCTGCTGCCCCTGTACCTGCACAGCCTGCCCACCTTGAATCTGAATCTGACCTGGCTGGACCAACTGAATCTGTGGAAGAAAGAGTCAGAAAGGAACATTAACTATGCCTCTGATTTCTCCCTCCTTGGCCTCAGCATGACCAAGTCATCTCTGAGGATGATTTACTGTTGCACAGAAAAAGAAAGCACCGAGTCTTCTCTTTTTCCATTTTAAAATGAGGAGTTTTAATGGATTCCTCCCTGTGACACATCACCACAGCCACACAGCAGAGGGACCAACATGCTGTGTCACTGTGCTCCAGCAGTTCTCCACTGCTTACACAATAAATCAGTCAGAAGAAATAAATTATTCACATGAAACTGGTAATAATAATAGTCAGGTGAAAGAAGAAGAGGACTAAGATTTAAGACATCTGTGGAGTGTTAATTATCCAGCATACAGAAGTACTCCTGGTATATATAAAGTTGTCCTCAGCTTTGCAAAGTCTTTCCACCACCATGGAACATTCTTAGATTAAAAAAGGGAACTGGAACATGGTTTGAAGCTTGTGCTTAAAAACAGTTATTGATTTTCCTCCCAACAAGCAGACTGGAAAAAACCTCACATAAAATGTAATCGTTTTCAACAAAAGAAATTTTAAATTAACCTCTCAAAACACCAAGACATCATTTGCCTTCCTGGACTCTGCTGAACTGGATTCCTAAATTCCATTCTAAACCACCAGGACACTTCCACTATGCCATGGTTGCAGTTCTTCCCTTTGCTTCACAAACAAACACACTTCAACCACCTCTTTAAATTTACAAGTATTTCCAGATAATTGTTTCCAAAAAAATCCACCTTCTGTACCTTCTACAGTATTGCCTTCTGTGCAAAGGGGACATTTAAATTCCCCTTCAGCCATCACATATTAGATGAGCTCAAGCACAGGAGGTGTTTTCCAGAGGTTTTCTTCAGGTTTGTTTTCTTTTAAATCCTCTTTCTGAGCCATAAATTGAGCAGGCACCAGATCCCCAAGTACACTGCAAAGGCCAGGTAAAATGAAAAAAAACATCCCAATGAACAAAAAACCTGGACTAGTGGAAGGTGCCCCTGCCCGTGGCAGGGGGTGGAACGGGATGGGCTTTAAGGTCCTTCCCAACCCAAACCATTCCACAGCTGTACGAAAAAAACCCCAAACCAACCCAGCCACATTTTAGTGGACTTCACCCAAAAGGTTTGCACCTTCACCCAAAAGGTTTGCACCAAGCCACAAAGCACAAGAGCTGAGCTCCCAACGGCCCTTCATGGGCAGGAACAGCCTGTGCCCACGGTGTTTCTGGCACAGCCCCGTGGCTGTGGGAGCACCCAGCGTGTCCCCCGTGAGCTGGCACCAGCCCTGGCTGTTTGTCTCACCTGCTGCAGCCCCTGTGTGCCCGACACCGGGACCTGCATGATGGTCTGGCCCTGCCCGCCGGGCACGGCCTGCACCATGATGGGCTGCCCGGTGGAGGTGATGAGCTGCCCGCCGCTCACCTGGACCATCAGCGGCTGCCCCTGTACCTGCAACAGAGAGAGCCACGATGAAACCCCCTGGCACTGCCACCCAGAGCTCCAGGGCTGACCCACAGAGACGTGGTGGACACAGAAACCCAGCCACAGGCACTGACCCGGGGTCAAACAGCCTGGCTTTCTAAAGCTTCCCCCGGGATGTGCTGCGGGGTTTAGTAAATTATCTGTTTCTCTTGCAGTCTAATTGCTACAAAGCATGAAAAGCATCACCAGATTTTCGAGCCACGGTAACTACCTTCATGCACAGCCCAAGAGCAACATGGAATAAAAGAAACTCCATTCTCCACATCACAATTACTGATCTTTAATGGGGGTTCCTATTGAGAGAGGTCTGGATAAGCTGCTCTTACAGGGAGATTCTGGGGTGGCTTCAGCTCTCTCCAATTTCATGCCTACAACATTTCCATTTCCGGACTGACACAGAGCATGTGATGTGCTTAGAGAAACTCTTCATGGTTATTAAGTGAAAATTGTAACTGGAGCAACACAAAATGTAGTTCAGTGAGGAAAAGTGAAAGCAGACGAGCAGCAGCCACTTCTGAGCCCAACAAGGCTTAGAGTGGATTTATAAACATAAATATATATCTGAGCATGGTGAGGCCCTGGCACAGGTCACCCAGAGAAGCTGTGGAGCCCCATCCCTGGAAGTGTCCCAGGCCAGGTTGGAGGGGCTTGGAGCAACCTGGGCTGGTGGAAGGTGTCCCTGCCCATGGAAGGAGGTGGCACTGGATGGGCTTTAAGGTCCCTTCCAACACAGACGAGTCTGGGATTTTATGGTAAGTCTCTGGTCACTGGGAGAAAGGTCCATGAAAAGAAAAAGAAGGGGACAACCTCTCTGTTTAAACCCCCTCACCTGCCAAATTCCCCATTTCCCCAAATATATCTTGGAAAATGCTCTCCTCCACTGCTTAAATGTGAAATGAGTTATGAAACTGGAAATCACTCACAAGCTGAGTTGTTTGGGAACAAGAGCAACACAACTTGGTAAAAAGTCACTGAGTTCCCATGTTTCTCCTTGTGAATCAGTCAGGACACTCTGGGATCCCTGAACAGAGGGAACCTTGCAGGGTTCACACACCTCAGGAGCGAGGTCCCAGCACATGCAGGGAACAACCAGCTGTCCCTCAGAGATGAGTCCTACCCCCCATCTGGTGACTCCACAGGTCACCCCCCAGCTGTGACACTGCTGTCCCTCAGCCTGTACAGTCACATCCATGTCCCTCAACACATCAGCAGGACTTGGTCTGGGTTACAGGGAGGAGCATGCTCATGTCAGCCACAGAGAAGCACAGGCAGCAGCACAATATCCAATAAGCAGAAAGGAAAATGACACATTCCAGGACTTTTGTTAATGAATTAGAGCAAGACAAAATGAAGAGAGGATGGGGAACATAGCAACAACCAGAGGCCACAGTGACCCAAGCAATCCAAGTCAGCCAGCAATTCAGATTTTAACTCTGAACATAAAAAATGCTGTGTTCACTTTGCACCTGGTAAGACCATTCCAGCCCCTTGGAACTCTCCCGCTCTGAAGAATTCAAAACCAAATGAAACCAAAAAACTGAGAGCAAAGTGCAGTGCTAAATGCTAGGGCTGCCCAGGGTCTGTCAGCTGCTTTAAAGAGGGTTTGTGAGCCCCTCTAAAGCCTGTGTGAGGTAAGGAAATGGGGTCTGCAGACAGAAAATACTTCACATGAAACAAATCATTTCTTTCCATCTGTGATGTATTTACTGCTCGGATTCCCACTGCTCCTGGGTTGCCCTGTGTTAAGTCATTTGTAAATAAGGAATTGGATCACTCTATCCCAGAGAGGCCAATATTGTCCCCAGGTGCTCTTTCTATCACAGGAAAAGGTTTCACTCCTCAAGCTCAGGGCTCACCCACCACCTCTGCCTGTCATGGAGTGAAGAACTACAGAACTCCCCACGGGGGGGATCAGAAAACTCATCTCCTTGGAACTACAGGAAATCTTTGGGGTTTATCTCCACTGTCACTTCCTCACCTGCACGTTTTTTCCTTTGAAAAACCATTTAATGACTATTCCCTTTCAGAACCACAGCAGCAGGAACTCCTGAATGCAGCAGGGGTTCTGGGAGAGCCCAGCCAAGCTCCAAGGCCATGGAAAACCCCAGAGCCCTACAGCATCCAGCACAGGTGCTGCTGCTGCCAAATGCTCCTGTCCCTCCTGCAGCCCTGAACAAACACAGCATTAGATATGTGGCGTGGGGAGGCTCATGCAGTGCTCAGAAACACAATCAGAGAGATCACCACTACCTGCAGGGTCTGGACTTGCTGGCCTGAGGCCGATGCCACCTGGGCCTCAGTCTGCAGCTGGACAGCAGTGACACCTCCCTGCTGCTGGGAACAGGAACAGGGAGAGCTTGAAACAGGGAAAGGCACAGCTCTGGCACGACACAACGACGAGGGTGAGTGTAAAATTCATACACAGGAGGAGTGGGAACGTTTAGCAAACCTACAGACGGAATTCCCACAGAACCGCCCGTGACACTGACAGGCTTCAACACCCCGACTGAATTCACCTACAAAGGACAGGAGGGATGGTTTGGCAGAATGTGAAACCTCAGTTTCAGGGTTTTATCCTGCTCAGTGCTCCCTTCACTGCCCAGGTTTCTCACTGGGAAGGGCTGCAGGGTTTGGTTACACTGGTTTGTCACAACAGAGGCCACAAACCCCTTCCTGCAAACAAACCACAAACCCCCTCTCTGCCCACCACTGACCTTGAAGGACAATCTGGAGAGGCTGCAAGAGCAGTCAGAGCTAAAAGCCTTCTCTATCTTTAGCCTCCTTGGTAAGAGTCCCAAAATAATCTGTGTAACTGTGTTAGTGTTGGGGAGAGGAAGGACAGCTCTCTCCTAAGAGCTGTACTGCAACAGCCTGGTAAAACAACTCATTTTAGAAAAACATCTCATGTCAAACACAGGCTTTAAGAGCATGTACTGACAGTGAAAGTGTCAATAAAACTACATAGATCTTTGGTTGTCTGCTGGAAGCAGGTATTTTTGATAAATCCTAATGTAAAGTTTTTTAACTTCAAGTGCAATCTTGTTCTGCCTGAAAAAGTTAATTAAATTCAATGGGAGAAGCTGGTCCTTGCTGAAGCCAAAGCAAAGCAGATCTCGGTGAGAACATGATCCAGTGGCTCATCCCTTTGCATGACAAACTACCAAACTCCTCTTGCCTTGAACTAGAACAAACAGAAGATGCAACAAAAATTCAGCAGCAGCACAACTTATCTGAAAATACATCACTAAATCTGAATGGGGGAAGTTTAACAGTAAAAATCAATAAGCCCTTAAAAATCCAGCCCTGCTCATCTGCAGATTGTAACATGAACTAGGAACTTCTTTCTGGAAGGGATCAGTTCATCCCAAGCTACATGGTTTGTTTAGTTTCTGTACTGTATGTTCATTTTGATCCACCTGTAGTTGTAAAATGAAGAATCTCAATAAATATTTCTTTTGAGGAAGCTTGGAGGAAGCCCCTGTGAGCTTGAACAAAACCTGTTTCAATTTGGAGGGGACCCTACACTGTTCCTGTGGACAACTGCCTGTTTCTGTTCATAGCCTGTCTCCTCCATTTTCAGAGATTTGTTCCTCTCCTCACATCCCAAACTCTGCCAACTCCCTGCTACACTGAAATCTGCCAACTTGCACACCTGCAATTTAATCCGATAATTCCTGCATTATAAAACCCACATTTCCTCTGACCTTCAGCCAAGTCAGATCCCTGAGCAGGTGCCAGGAGTCAGGTGAACACGTGTCCAGGCAGGATCACGAAGCCCCTCAGTGCTCCTGTGACCCTCTGGGGACACAAAGGGGGTGTCAGTGAGCACTGACCCCCCCAGCCCCCCTCCCCACCTTCCATACCTGCTGCTGGATCTGCCCGGCCTGCACCACGATCTGCTCCGTGGAGCTGTTGCTGTTGGCCGTGTACTGCTCCATGGCCACAGGACCCTGGGCTGGCTCCTGCAGAGAGGGACAGAGCAGCTCATTATTGTCCCGAGGTGGCACATCTGGGTTCCCTTACAGGGGCTGCACAGCAAAGCATCTGCTGCCCCCAGGGCAGGAGCTCACAGGCAGCTGCTGCTTCCTGAGGGACAGGAACAAACCAGAGGGGTCAATTCAAGCACATCTACCCTGACTGAGGGGCAGAGTATCCCAGTTCTGTCCTGATCTTCAGTGCCTCCAACAGGAGCTCTGAACCTGTTCCTCCTCCTCTTGGAGTCTGCATATCCTGGGCTACAGACACCTGCCTGTGGGGAGGGTGTCACTGCTAAAGAACCTCCCAAAATACAACGTTTGGGTGCAAAACCAAAGTGCATTCCAAGAATCCAGCAGAGCTAAGTGAAGTTCTCTCCTTCCCCCACTACACACCATTCCTCATATCTCTTCCCTTTCCTCCTGTTTCCATAGAATCATGGAATGGTTTGGGTCGGGAGGGACCTTAATGCCCATGACCCTCACAAGGGTTAATTTCTTCCATAAAGAACTTATACATTCAAAGCTATTCCTCATATATTTTGGGAACCACCAGCAGATTTCCCAGCGCCTCCACCCTCCTGCTGCCACTCGTTCCTCAGCCCTTTCCCTACACACATGAACACAGTGCTGAAATAAAACATCAGCTACAGCACCTCCTTTTCCCTCACCCTGCTTCTCCCAGGATCAACAAGGGAAGAATTCTTACTGTTACTGTAACAAGGTCTTTGATTCATGTCATGACTGAACAAGTACCTGCTACATTAGGGAAAGAAAACACAGCCTGGAACTTTAATTTGCAAAGCCTAAAGCAACAAACCCCCTCAGGCTCTCTCAGTTTTCCAAGGAATGCTGACAGAATTCAGTCCCAGACTCCCTGGAACAGTTGCTGTGGTTACTGCTGCCGTTTCAGCTCCATCCTTTGCCCATTTACTAACAGTTTCTCCCAGCCTGCCAGAATAAAAGCAAGTAAATATTCTTCCTGAACATGTTTGTGTCTGTCATGTGTCTCATTTCAGTTCTGCACTGGATACTTCATTTCTGCCCCAAATGCCTGTGGGCCTGTCAGAGAGCAGCTCCCACATTTCCTTCTCCAGGGAAACATTTCAATATCCAGCACAGGATGCCAGGACACTGTATTTGCCAGGAGTTCTCTGTTTTCCTTAATGATACAACCAGTAATCAAGCACAGGCAAACCTCTACTTGGAAACGCTTCATCCCAGCCCCCCAGATCAAGCCTGTCTTGTTTAATTACAATATCAGCAGCACTGTAATCCTAATGCTCTGCACCAGCCACAGCCAAAGTTACAGACCCGGATTTTCCACGTGCTGGCTCCTCATCCTCCAAGGGATTAGCTCATTCCCTTCATTAACACAGAGCAGCCAAGTTAAATTTTAAAGATCAGAGATCCATCGACGGCAGGATGGAGCTCCTCCCCCAGTGAGCTCACAGGCAGCTCCTCCTCACTGGGAACACACTGGGAATGACTGAGGGTTCCAGTTCCAGCACTATAAATATATATATATATATCACAGAATATCCTAAATTGGAAGGGACCTGATAGGATCATCAAAGTCCAACTCCTGGCCCTGCACACCAAGAATATATATTTATTTAGATATATATATACACACACATATATATGAGGGCACAGAAGCTGCAGCAGTGCCAGCCTCCTGAGCAGACAGCCCGCTCTAAAGGCAAACCCGTGTGATGCCCAGCCCTGGGACGCGTTTTAACGTGTCCCATCAGCGCCGCTGAACCGGCGGGAGTTCCCAGGGCAGAGCCGCGATCCCTCCAAGGGCAGCGGCGAAGGACAGAGGGGGTTTCACCCCCGCAGCTTTGTCTGCGCTGCCCGGCAGGACACAGCGTCCTGAGTCCGGCAGGGACCGGGGGGGTCGTTGTGCTGCGGGAACCGCCGGCCCGGGGCTCTCCGGGAGGGCCGGGCAGGTTCACCCCCCGCTGCTCGAGGGGCCGGGTCCGCTCCCGGAGCCCCCGTGACCGGACACCTCCGGCGGCACCGACCGCGAACCGCCGGGAACGGGGCGGGGGGGGCAGGACGAGCGGGGGGGCGGCCCGGGCCCATCTGCCGCCGGGGAGGCCCCGGGGAGGGCGGGGCGCTGCGGGCTCCGGGCCCCGCCGGGGCAGGACGAGCCACCGACTGCCCTGCCCGGCGCCGGAACAGCCGGGCCGCGGTTCGCCGCCGGGCCCCGGTTGGCCGCCAGTCCCGGAGCGGGCGGGTGCGGTGCCGGCCCCACTCGCCCCCCGCTCCGGGCCCCGGGCCCGTCCCGCTCCCCCGCCCCGCCCGGCCCGGCGCGCGCTCACCGTGCCGCGCTCCGCTCCGCGCCCCGCGCTGATTGGCTCCGCCGCGCGGCCCCGAAGCCCAATCAGCGCCCGCACTCGCCCGCCGCGCAAAATGGCGCCCAACCGCGGACAAAGGGGGCGAGGGGCGGGGCCCCGCCGCCCAACCCGCGCCCGGGCCCCGCCCACGGGCTCTGCGCCTGCGCGAGGGCAGCGCTGCGCACGCGCGGGGTAGCCCCGCCCACTCTCGCGCGTCGGGAACGGGCGCGGCAGGCCCCGCCCCTCGGCGGAATGTTCTGGGCCGGTACCATAGAGAGGGGGCCGCCCGCGCGCACAGAGCGGCGCGGCCGCCATGTTTTGTGGGGCGGTACCCTCAGTGTTGTGTGGGGCGGTAGCGCCCCGTCACCGTGAAGCGGCTCTGGTTCAGTGTTGGCTGAGGCTGTACCGCCATGTCCCCGTGAGGCGGGACCGCAGTGTTGGCTGAGGCGGTATCGCCGTGTGGGGTGAGGTGGAGCCGCCATGTTGTGTGAGGCGGTACCAGCAATGCCCCCGTGAGGCGGTACCGCCGGAGTCCCAGTGAGGCGGGGCCGCCCTTGCGGAGAGGCCGGAGCGATGTGGGCGGTGCTGGGCAGGCTCGGCGTGGCGCAGGCCGCGGCCCCGGCCCGGCGGATCGCTGTGTTCACCGCGGGTGCGGCGCCGGAGGGGCCCTGAGGGGCGGGAGGAGGAGGAGGGCGGTAGCAGCAGCCTGGCGGTGCCCGCTGTGCGGTGACCCAGGGCCGGTCCCCCCCACCCCGGCCGGGGCTGTGGGCGCAGCAGGCCCTGCACAGGCCTGCCTAGGTGTACCGGCCTCCCCTTGAGCTGTGTCAGATACATCAGCTTAGCCTTGCACCCTCTACACCAGCCTGCTGCCAGCCTTGGCATTCCTAACAACTGTTTTTCTCTCATCTTTCCAGCCGCAGGAGCCTTCTCCATCCCCCACGTTACCATGGCCACCCACTTCTCCAAGGATCAGGAGGAGAGAGTGCGTAGGAAATGGGTTACGTGGGATATTGCTGTGACACGTGTCTCTGCAAAGAGGCCTTCCCGCGATTGCAGCCCCAACAGCAGGGCACTGGCTGCATCCTGCAGCTTTGGGGGGCAGAGTGGCTGCTAGTGCAGATTTTCCTGTGCTTTTGTACTTCTGTCGGTGGTGCAGTTGCTGCACAACAGCACAGAGCTCACCCTGCTGCCCAAACACCCAGCACTGACACACTGGTGATCCAGCTGTACCGTGTCACATAATTCTCCTTTTAAGCTTTGATTTTGTAAAATTAACTGCTGGGCTGGCACGTGATACCCGTTACCTGTGTAGTGGTTTGTAATTACGTGTACAGGGTTTGTAGTTCTCTATGTGGGGCCTGTCATTCTGTACGTGGGGTTTGAAGTTCTCTGTGTGGGGTCTGTGATCCGCGCCGGCTCATCCGTCAGCGAAGCGCACGTCAGAGCCTGTGCGGGCTGGGCACGTCCCCTGTGCCCAGGGCATTCTATGCCCACCTGTGCTCTCTCTGCTCTCTTTGCTGACCGTGCCCAGCTGCGGGAGGTGAAGGGGGACCTGTTCTCGTGCCCGCCGTCGGACGCGCTGGCGCACTGCATCAGCGAGGACTGCCGCATGGGCGCCGGCATCGCCGTGCTCTTCAAGAAGAAGTTCGGGGGCGTCCAGGAGCTGCTGGACCAAAGTGAGTGGTACCTGCAGGAGCTGCAGGGAGGGGTGGTGGTGCTCTAAGCTGCTCGGGGCTCGTGGAGTGGGTGTGGGGTGTTTTAAACGTGCTGTGATTTCTGCTCACAGAGAAGAAGACGGGGGAGGTGGCTGTTCTGCAGAGAGATGACAGATACATTTACTACCTGGTAAGAGTTGGGATGTCCCTGGGGCACCTCCCTGTAGATAAACTGTAGTATCCAATATCATGAAGTCTTTAATGTGGATTTTTTTGCCATGTCCATGGAATCCTGGAATGGTTTGGGTTGGAAAGGACCTTAAAGTTCATCCAGTCCCACACCCTGCCATGGGCAGGAACACCTTCCACTATCCCAGCTTCCTCCAAGCCCTGTCCAACCTGGCCTTGAACACTTCCAGGGACAGGACAGCCACACCTTTCCTGAGCAACCTGTGGATTTTTTCCCAATATCCCACCTAACCCTGCCCTCTCTCAGTGTGAAGCCATTCCCCCTTGTCCTGTCACTCCAGGCCCTTGTAAAAAATCTCTCTCCATCTTTCTTGTGGGCTCCCTTCAGGCACAGGAAGGGAGTTTCTGCAAAGGTTGTCTCAGCAAGAGGTGTGAGATGTGTTACTCAGACATTGCTGGTTGAGGAGCAGCCAGGCTGTTCCTGTGCATGTACATTTAACCTTTACATGGACAGAACTGGCTGCTGAATTAGAGTATTTTAAGCTGTAAACACAGTGCTTTGTTCAAGTCTTGCCACAGTAGCAAATCTGGGTAGGGATTTTCCGAATGTCGTGGAATCTGTTCTGTAACAGGCAGTAGTCTGCAGTGGTCGTGCCAAAGGCACAGCTGACCTTTTCTGTTGTGCCACAGATCACAAAGCAGAAGGTGTCTCACAAACCAACGTACGAGAGCATGAGGAAGAGTTTGGAAGCCATGAGAGCTCACTGCCTGCACAACGGGGTCACGGACATCTCCATGCCCAGGTGAGGGAACCAGGGACTGGGATGGCACTCCTTGGGTGTTTTGTGCCTAGAAAGATATTTCAGGGTGAGCCCCTGCTGCAAAAGAAGAATTCAAGTATGCACCCCTATCCAACTCCTCTGTTCAACTGTGCAGATGAAATTTGCATTTCCCAGTGCACTTCAGTACCAACAGAACAAATTCGAGTTGTTTCTTTCTCTCTGTGTTCTGTTGGTTTATGGGGAGCTGTGCTGGGGCCACTTCAAACTGCAGCTGCTCCAAGGGCTGGTTGGGCACAGCATGAGGCCATTCCAGCTCTTGGGATGTCTTGTCTTCCAGGATTGGATGTGGACTTGATGGCCTGCAGTGGGATAAAGTTTCAGCGATCCTTGGGGAAGTGTTTGAGAACACTGACATCAAGATCACAGTTTACAGCCTGTGAGCAGAAGAGTCAAAGAGCCCCTTTCCCCCCGCTTTTGGGAGTGGAAGCTGTGAACTGCCAAGGGGGGCCTGCCTGGGGAGCACGTTCTGCGTCCGGGGTCACTCACTCGTGGGACAGTGACAGAGGCTTCCAGCAGCAGCAACAAGCTCCAGAGGAGTTAATTTGGGTGTTAATTAGAAGGCAGCAGCGGTGTTGTGGAAACCCTCGGGGTGTTCCCAGTCTGTCCCAGCAGCCACCAGGTGTCACTGGGCCTCCACACAGCTCCTGCAGCTCCTGGGCAGCTGAACAGAGCTGCTGCTGCTGCTGCTGCTGCTGCTGCTGGGGGAGTTGTTTGGGTTTTGGTTTCTCGTTCGGGTCGGTGCTGAGGAGCTGCCCCAGGGAGCCCTGTCACTGCTGTTCAAGTTTTGCAATGTCCTACCCAGCACTGTTCACTTCACCTGTTCTTACAGGTGTAACAGTTTAATTTCTCCCTTCTAGCCACAAATAGGGTTTGATGGGTTTGTGTTCACTCAGGATCATGCTGTGATGTTAAATAAATGATGCCCTACTGTTGGATCAGAGCTCATCCCTGTGGCTCTTCTGGGGGAAAGCTGGAAGTGTGTAAATCCCCCTTGGGGGTGTGTTTTATACAGTATCTATATAATTTACAGTCTGCAGAGCTGAGCTTTCAGAGAATCCAAACATGGGAATGACTTGTGCTCTGAAGAACTCCCAGTGTGGAGTTTGAAGTTGGATCTTCACGTTTCTTTGTTCACTGCATTTGTAGCTCAGGTGTTACCCAGAGGTTGGAGTTCGTCACCCACAGCAGAGGTAAATCAGTAACAGACCTCGTTCATCAGATTGTTGGAAAACACCTGATTTTGGAAAGTTTGTGACAGTTGCTCAGTTCTGGAACTGGACTCCCCATTTCCTTCGTGTTTGGTTTCCCACCCTCTCACAATAACAAATCTTTTTCACTTCTCATACTGAATGCCCAGAAAAGTGCCAGGTGTGCTGAATAAATGTAAAAATGGGACATAACAGTTGGGAAGTTTGTGGCATAGCAGAGTTCCTGATTGATTTCCCTGGGAACAGAGTGGGTGGAGCGTTCTCTGGTCTCAGCACTGGGGGTTAGTCACTTCTGTGGGGCTTTTTGCTGATGCAAATCCTGTTTGTGTCTAAGGGCTCCCTATCCTTACTCTCCCTGCCCACCCTTTGTAAGCTGGTGTTTGGTGGGGGTTGCTGTAGCTGAATGCAGAGCTGGAGAGAAAAACTGGGACAGGGAGGAACATGGAGCACTGAGGCTGCTCCCAGATTTACTCCTTACACTTACCTGTGTCTGCTTTTTAACTGTAGGGACAAAGTTCCTTAGCTGGTGGCATCCCTGGGAGCCTTGCTGGGGCTGAGCCTTGTTTTGCATGGAAAGTGATCCTGCTCTCCAGTGCTTCTCTGGAAGATTTTTTGGCATACGGTTCTGCCTTCTCAGCTACGAAATATTCCCTGTGTGGCTGTCCTGGGATGTCCTGTCTCACTGGTCAGGTTCAATTTAGGACCTCTTGCAAGTAGAGAAGAAGGAATAAACAGGGCTTTGGCTTTTGCAGTGACTTCCCATTTTATTTCACTTTGCTTTTCCCAGTTTTATATCCCAAATATGATTGCACAAGGGGAGAAGGTGTTCAATGTGTTTGAAATCAAGTTGTTGGGCTCCATCACAATTTAAAGCAGAGCTGTTGGCTCTGAATTAAATCACAGCTCTGACTGTTGGGAAGAACAGAGGGAGAAAACCTCTTTTTCACCTTAAACCTCTTTCCCATTTATGAAGTACAGACTTTCTAATGTATTTATCTAACCAGCATCTTTGTTCTAAGATCTTTTCCCATGAAGTATTCCCAGAATGTGATCCCACAGCCTGTCCTGTAGGTCACTGCCATCCCTTTCACCACAGCATGGGTTTGGTTGGGGCAGGGAGGGGGAGGAACAAAATACACCCAAAAAAATCCCAAACACCAAAGGTCTGTGTTCATAGTCCCACAGGGCTTTGTCTTCCAGGAGCTGGTTCTCCATCCTGCTGGAGTCAAAGCTTTGGGAAGTGGAGTGTCCCAGGTGTCCAGGTCTGTCACTTCTCTTCATAGATCTCTGAGCAGGTCCTGGATGAAGAGATACATATTAGAAGTTTTAAATGCTTTGTGTTTTGTGCTTAAATAGGTGACTCTTTAGTACCCCATCCAAAAACCCAGGGAATTCTGCAATTGCAATTGTGATTTCCTTTAATGGTGTTTTTTTAGGGGCTTAGACTTCGTGGGGTGAGGAAAATCCCCTTTTCACTACATTCCTCTCCCTGTTTCCACCTGTGTCCTGCATATAATCCATGTGGGGAAAACCAGGTGTTCTGGTGGTACCTCGTGACTCAGATACCTTTTAATTCTTTATTCCTGGAGGTGTTTACTCGGAGGAGAAAAAAGAAAAGCTCTAAATCCCTTAGGAATCTGCTGGGGGGAGCTCCTGCTATGTTCCTGCCCTGGAAGGGGAAAGTTGCTGCCTGAGGCTCTTCTCAGTGTTCAGGTACAGGTGAACCCAGCCAGGTCCACCTGAGTGACTGTGACTGAAATTGGCTCTGGGTTATGGCTTAATAAGAGAGGAGAGTTAATTTAACCCGGGGGATGAGCGACCACGTGGGAATCCTCACTCACGTGAGCTCAGTGCAGGATCTCAGCCAGCTTTTCCTCGTAGTACTGGAAGTTCTCCTGAATGTCCTCCCACGGCACGAACGACTTCACCTCCTCCCCTTCCTCCTGCTCCACAAAGTTCTGCCAGACGTACTCAAAGTCTTGAGGCTTCATGATCCTCAGCTTGCAGCCGGCCTCCTTCATGCCGCGGAGCGCGGCCTGCACCTCGGGCTCGTCCCACATGAAGAGCCTGCCCACCATGATGGTGAGGCGCAGGGCCTTGTTCCTGCGCAGGGTGTCCGCGATGCGCTGGGCGCAGCTCACGCAGGGGCTGGACGACACGTACCAGGTGACGGTGCAGCGCCCGCCCGCCTCGCAGCGCGGCAGGATCGTGTCCAGAAAGGCCATCTCGGCGTGGGCGGCCGCGTGCTCGTCCTCCAGGTACCCCCGGCACGGCGCCGACTCCTTGCCCTGCATCTCCACCACGTAGCACAGGAAGGTTTTGTTCCTGCCGGAGCTGTATTCCACGTTCCTGAACTGGAATTTGAAGAATATGGCTGGGAGGCGTTCCCTGGGGAGAGGGCAGAGCAGAGAAGCGTCTCAGGGGCAGGTTTAGGTCGGGGTTGGGGCACTGGGTCAGTTCCTGGGGGGAGCCGTGGACAAGCCGCTGCATCTCCCTGTGTTTGTCTGCGTTGTGACTCTTGTTTGCTAAAATATCCAAGCTCAAATCCAACCTTGCTATGAAATGTGTGTTTCCTGCTCTCTATCCTGGATAATGAGTGGTTCTTTGGTTGACAATTCTTTAATTGGTGACTGACAGAAGCCACCCGTTGCCTCCTTCCAGAGCAAACTCTGTAAGGCCACAATAAGTTGTGTTACAATAACATCATGTATTTAAATACAGATCACCTGGAGCTTCCTGCCTGATTTAACTCTCTGACAGCAAAGGGGTTACAGCACTGAGAGGGTTGGGTCTGGGTTTTCAGGAGCAGTTGAAGCAACAGGGACTGCTCTGGGATGGATTGTCTTGGAGATGGATTTAGTCAGCCCTTCCAGATGGATTTTATTGCTTATCTCGGCGTGTGTCTGAGATTATCTGGGATGTTCACCTCAATCTGTGCTCCCAGCAGCATGGAATATACATCACTCCAATAAATAACTTTCCAATAGAGAATATAAACAACACTAAGGCAGCCCCTTCCAGTGCCTGACAACCCTTTCCATGAAGAAACTCCTCCTGATGTCCAACCTGAACTTCCCCTGGCACAGCTGGAGGCTGTTTCCTCTCCTCCTGTCCCTTGCTCCCTGGGAGCAGAGACTGACCCCCCACCCCCAGCTCCAGCCTCCTGTCAGGGAGTTGTAAAAAGCAAAAATGTCTATGGAAAGTTCTTTTTAAAATTATTTGCAGGCACTGAACTCCCACAATACTCTCAATATAAATCACCTGCTGTGACACAACTCACCTGAGGGGGTGGGAAGGTAAAAGTTGAAACCTTCATTCTCCAACTGCTCTGAAAAGCATCATTAGATGGTGATTTTCAGGGATTTCTAAATGCTCAAACCTAATTTGTTAAAGTTTTCCCTCATTAGCAGTCTTTTGTCACCTGTTCGATCATATTGAGGCGAAATAGATTGAAACTTTGAGGCAGAACTGAGAGTCTGAGAGTCTTTGGGAATCTCACTGGCCTGGCCAAATAATGTGATTTAAGGTGCTGAAATCAGGTGGGCTGAGGGAAAGAGCAGCTGCCCAACGTGACCCTGGCACTGTGTGTTGGGCAGGAGAGGGGAAGGAGAACTTCTAATGAGGGGATTGAAATGGGGATTATCTCAACGAGCTGTAAATGACTAACAGGAGCCAAGGGGTCATTTATCACTGCTGTGAGGAACCTCATTTACACCTGGGAAAGTGTGAACTGTGTGTCAGATATGAGGAAATGCTCACAGGTTGGGATTACAGTCACCCAGGTCTGTGCTCAGCCGAATACTGACAAAAAAAATTGGGTTAATATTCTTAAACTGAGTAATTGGCTTCCCAGTGCTTTCCTGTAAGCCGGGCTCCTCTGAGCTGGGAGCAGCAGCCTGAGAACTTGGCTGTGAGTCATGAGATGCCCCTAATCCCAGGGCTAAAGCTGACATGACACGTAATTGGGTTTAAATGCTTCCATGGCTGCAGTTGGGTGTTTCCTCATCATGCACATAACTGGCTTGATTGGCTGAAAATCTGTACCCCATGAGAAAACCCCCCACCGAGATCACAGGTCAAGGCCTGTCCTGAACTCTCAGTGTCCCTAAAATGAAAGTAAAAATCTCTGGGGTTTCTGTACCTCTTTCAGGGATTTCTACTTCACTTCCTCACTCTCACCTTTCCAGGGTAGAAAATCCTGTCAAATCCTCTAACACTCGTGGCATTTCAACAAATAATTTAATTGCAAGATGATGCTGAGAAAGTATTTTTCAGCCACGATTAGCACAGATCCTTGGGGTTAGCAAGGAAGTTTGAAGATGCTGCTCAGTTCCTCAGCATTTCTAATTGTAAATTGGGTGCTAAGGCTGAAAAATCCAATGTCCTCACTGACAGTCATTTTAGTACACGTTTTAAGTGTTCAGAGGTTGGTCCAATGGCTTATATCCACAATTTTTGGTGCCTTAGCTCCATTCCTAGCAGAGGGATGTGCTTTTCTTAAAAGCCACTGCTTGGCGTTGCTATTTCTATGATTGTGTGTGACAGAGATCACCCCAAGAAGGGATCTTTTCAGAGCAGACACATTTTGAGAAGAAAATGAAGGGGTTTTTCACCCCTGTACAGGAATGTAACCCAATTTTGTGACAGCCAGAGGTGCTGTCCTGCCTCACTCATCCTTGTCAGAACACCAGCCAAATTTTACCTGCAGAATCTTCCTTACCAGCGCCCATGGCACAGGCAGGAGGATCCCAGGGGGGATTTTAGAGCCTGGCCTGAGCCTTACGTTCCAGCAGCAGGAAGAAATCCTGGCTTTGGTTTGTTTGCTGGGCCCTGCCTTGGTGAGTGATAAGGGGAGAGTGACGAGGGGCATCTTGCTACTACTGCAGTGAGCATTTGGAAACTTGGAGAGAGCAGATCCTGAGGGGTTTTCCTACTTACAGCTGTCAGTTATGGCTGAGGGTTCAGCTTCCACCAGGTCTCAGTGGTATCTGCCTTTCCCAAGGGCCAGGCTCGCTGCTGCTCCACTGCCTTGAAAACTGTCTCTTGTTTTGGAACCTTTCTGCAAGCTGGGCTTTTTGTGAAAATCAGGTTCCAGCTGTGGCTGTGGAGCCCTTGAAACTCTGAACCTTCAGGTCTCTTGAAATATCTGTCCCTCAGGCCCATCAAGCAAATCAGCCATAGCAGGGGTGTTTTTCCTAATCCACAGGTAGAGAAACTCTCAGACAAGAGCCATTGATCACAGCTAGAAATCAATATTCAGCTCCCATCAAGGCCAATCCCTCCATCCTGATACCCTCAGCCAGCAATGCCAGGACTGCCTGCCCTGGGAGGGAACCAACACTGCAGAAACAACCCCATTAATATCAAACCAGTGGATTTGTGTGCCTGCCTGGTGTGAATCCACCTTTCACAGCTCTGCAAAACTTCTAACAAAAGCCCACAGTGAATGTTAACCGTATTCAGAAATGCACTGGCAGAAGATGCTGCTTTCATTGCCCACCATAAGAGCTGAGGCAGAGCCCTTTGAACATCCCCCCTTCACTCCTACCCCCTTGTTTAAATCCAAATCTCTTACCCTGTCACGATTTCAAACGGTGGCAGGTCCTCCCTCTTCACCTTCTTCTTCTTGCCCTCGCCCTCCTCTGCATTGTCGGGTTCCCCGTTCTGGGCATTACTGGGCTCCTCCTGCTTCTCTGCCATCTTCTGCACTACACTGGGCTTGACTTGTGGCCACTGGGAGAGAGAAAGAGCAACTTCTGAGAGCTCTGGGAGTGCAGAGAGGAGGGAAAACAGAGCTGGGAGTTCCTGCCCCAGGCACAGTTGTCAGGAACTAAATATGGAACAAAGCAGCAGCGACAGAGGCTGGTTGGGGTAGGGTGACCCAGGGCTCTCGGGTGTCACCTCCTTCCCTTGCTTTCTCCAGCTCCTTTCAACAATCCCTCCTGCTCCCCTTTTAATTTCAAATTAAGTGACAACTTCGCTGTGGGCGGGATAAGCAATGGGTGGAAATCCTGGAAGCACAAGTGTGTATTTATCCGTTCCTGTGACAGACACCTGGCACAGGGAGAGCTGGAGCTTCTCCATCTCCTTCCTCTGCCAGCTGATCCTCTTGCTGACCTTGAAGGACCACTGGTTTGGCTCGGGACGAGGCTGAGCCATTTAGTTTGCTGAAAAATACCTGGTTTTGGTGGATTTGGCCTCGTGGAGCATCCCAGCAGCAGTGCCCAGAGGAGCAGGAGACCTGTGGTTCCTCCCACCCTGCACAGGGCACAGAACACGGGAGCTGGATAGGGAGAAATCCCATTGTTGGAGCTGCTGTCAGATCCTGCTGCTGGAAATGCAAGCCAGAACCTTTTCCCAAATATCAGAAAGTCCAATTGGAATTCACAGTGGGCAGCAGTGCTGGTTCTGCCCCTTGCTCTGTACTTTTCCTCCCCATTGCCCAAGTGTCCCATCAGTTCCCAGTGTCCTGGGATATCTCTGGGCTTGGGGAGGTTCTCTCTCTTTTTTATTTTCCTTCGGCGTTATAAGAAATTCTTCCAATGTCTCACTCTAAATTTTAATCATTTAAGCTTAATATTAATCCCACATGAGCCAAGCTTAAGGAAAACCTGGTGAGGTTTTTCCCAGAGACTGATCCTAGCATGCCACTGGGCAAAGGAGTGGGAAGCTGTGCAGGAGCCATGCTGGAACCAAAGCACATTGGAAATCAAGTCTTCAGTACTGTGGGCTCTGCACTTAGCTCAGAACCTACCACCATCAAGATTTGGACCCATATGAAATATGCAGCTGTATTTGATT
The DNA here is from genome assembly GCF_003945725.1 of Corapipo altera. Taxonomy (NCBI): domain Eukaryota; kingdom Metazoa; phylum Chordata; class Aves; order Passeriformes; family Pipridae; genus Corapipo; species Corapipo altera. The sequence continues at coordinate 3,786,023 of NW_020884933.1, forward strand.
GAGTATTCAGTCAGAACTTAGTGGAAATACCACTCTTAGTTTGTGGAGGATAAACTGTATTCCACAGAGATCAAATAGGTGGGAATACCTGCCTTGGGGCCAAAGTCAGCCTTTGTGATCCTGTTAGAGTCAGCTTTTTAGAGGCTTTGGAGGAGCCTGCACTATCGCAAATTGGAATAAATTTATGCAATTGGGCAGATAATTTATTATCATAGGAAATTAATAATACATTATAATAGATAATTTACAATATGTAATAAATTATTATAATAGTTCTGCTACCTCCTCCAGCCCCCTTGCTATCACCCTGCCTTTCTGTGCTGAATATCCTTTGGAGCTTTTCCTCAATGACATCATTACTGCAGTTTTTGGGATAACTTTTCCCTCTGTTTGCTGGTGATGAGGGTTGTTTATGTGGTGACTGACAGAGCACAGGGAGTTCTGTGACAACAGCTCGATTTGACAAGTTCCAAGGATTTGACAAGTTCCAAGACATCCTATTCATGGAACATATATCTTTCATGGTGCAGAGTTTTATTTATTTTCAAGCTTAAAATACTTTCCTGGAGGGCAGGTGAAGTGCTTTGCCTCCTGCGTGGTAACCACGCTCCAATTGCAGCTCCCCTGTCCCGTTCCTGTCACCTCTGACATTTCAGGCGGTGCCTTTGGGGAGGGGAATCCTCTCTCAGTGACTGACAGCTTGTTTCCTTCTAACCCTTATGCTCTAAAGCAGAATTCCAGCCCCTCTTCAGTCCCTCTGACCCACTTTGCTTTATTTTTGGAAGCTCTTGGTGGCTGGGGTCCCACCTCTCCTGCAGCCTTTAGCTTTCACCAGCAGGCCCCTCCGCAGGGTCCAGGGCTGAGCTCTAATCTAATCTGGGGAATGTGGCACTGAGACTCTCCCTCTCTCCAGCCTTTCCCCAGCTGCTTCCCAGCTCCTTGTAGGGCAGTGCATGGAATAGCCATGATCCCCCCCTGCAGTGTCTGCCTGTGCCAAAATTATAACCGGGCACCCCGGAGCTGCTGTCAATCCCACAGTGCAGCCCTGGGCTGGGTGAGGGCTTTGGGCACTTCTGCTGGGGGTTTTGAAGTGACCCCAGCTCCCCCGACGTGTGCATGTGTGTCCAGGGCTGTGTGAGCCTGGGATTAGTGCCTGAGGCAGCCAGGGAAGGTTTTTTCCATCAGCTTGTTGTGAGCCAGGCCGAGGGCACCGAGTGCCGAGAGGGGCCGGGGCTCACAGAAGGGCCTCAGGGAGACTCAGGTTACCCCAAATCAGACACTTGCCAGCAGCATTTTTATCAAGGTTTCCCTCCACCTGCCCCACTCCCAGTTATTTGATATTTTATTTCACTGGCTCTGAATTTGTTCACAGAATCCCAGAATCACTGAGGATGGAAAATCCCTCCAGGATTGAGTGCAGCCTGTGACCAATCCCCACCTTGTCCCCAGCCCAGAGCACTGAGGGCCACGTCCATTCCTTCTTTGGACACCTCCAGGGGTGAGGACTCCATCACCTCCCTGGACAGCCCCTTCCAAGGCCTGACCACCCTTTCCATGGAGAAATTCCTCCTTTTGTCCAACCTGACCCTCCCCTGGCACATCTTGAGACCATTTCCTCTCCTCCTGTCCCTTGTTCCCTGGGAGCAGAGCCCGACCCCCCCCGGCTCCCCAGTCCTGTCAGGGGGTTGTAGAGCCAGAAGGTTCCCCCTGAGCCTCTTTTTCTCCAGCTGAGCCCCCCTCACAGCAGGAGTGTCCGAAGTTACCCTGCCTGTTCCCTGTCCTGAGCACACACACCTGCTTGGCCAAGGCTTTGCCAGGAAAAGGTGGCTTTTATGGCGTTCTCGGGCTGGTGGAACATTTTTGGATAGGTGGGAGAGTGAAATCAGAGCCTGGGGGTGTGAGTCACGGCTCAGCCGTGCTCTCTATTCCGAGGGGACAGCTGGTGGCACTAACAAAACGTCTCCTGGAGACATTGTCTGGCAGCAATCCCCCTCCTGCTTTTTCCAGCTGTAACTACCGCTACGTGATAAATAAATAAACACTGACAGTGATGTGCAGGGGCAGCTTTCCCTCCTTCCTTCCTTCCTTCCTTCCTTCTTTCCTTCCTTCCTGGAAGGAAGCCCCTGGGGGCTCTCACCTGTCCCTCTCCTCCTGCTGCAGGGCCACAGAGCCAAGGTTTAAAGGAAGGGGCTGGAAACACTCGTGTCCCACAGGTTTGACCCAAGTGCTGGTGAGAGGTGCTACACCCGGGCTGAGGGGAGCCCTGGGGCAGGGACAGGTGATGCTCTCAGCTCTGTACCTGCCTGATCTTCTCAGCCAAACCCTGGCTCTCCACTCCCAGCCCTCACACCCCCCTGTGACACAAGGAGCCTTGGCAAGCTCTGCTGCCTCCCCAGTTAATTCAGAGCCCAACTGGGAGTTAATGACAGCTCCCAGCAGCACAGCCTCCTCCCTGCTGGGCTCCTGCTGCAGGGCTCCTGGAGCAGCCCAGGGGGAAGGTCAGAGCACAGGAATTTATGTCCTGCAGCACCCAGCGGAGGGAGGGCCAGGGGAGGGCAACTGCCTCACCTGCACACGGCAGCAAACCCTCCCTGGCATCGACTTCATGTTTGAACACGGCTCCAGACATCAGCAAATCAATTAAAGTCCCGTCCTGCTGCAGCCGGAGTGTTTTCTGGAGCAGCTGGTGAATTATTGAATGAGACAGGGCTTGGGAAATGAGTCTGGGCTGAAAGGCAGAAAGGTGTTGTTTATGCACAGTCTTGTGGATGCAGTAGCCAGGGAGGTGATCACTGACATGGAGTGTAACCATCAGTTTAATAGCAAATTGTCTCTCTGGAAAGAGTGGCTGAGGTTTGAAGGGAGGGTCAGCACAGACAGGGTGACCTGCAAGGTGACTCTTGGCTCCAAATGCCATGACCCAGGACAGCTGTCCTTTGTCCTTTGTCCTCTGGCCTTTGTGGCCTTTGTCTGGCCCACTTGGGAGCCACGGACACCACAACACATTCCTGTGGGAATGTTGTGTTCATTCCATGGGCTAATCTGGGGGGGCTGGACAAACACAGACTTGGCCAGGGCTTGGAGCAGCCTGGTCTAGCAGAAAGTGTCCCTGCCCATGGCAGGGGGTGGGATGGATGGTCTCTAAGGCCCCTTCCAGCCCAAACCATTCCAGGATCCCGTGATCCCATGACACCAGGGCCCCTCGAGGCCCCCCAAGGCAGGGGCTGGTTTGGGTCTGCACTGCACAGTCTGCCTAAGAAATTCTCCAGCTGACTTTGAAGTGTCATTAAAGTTGTTTTTATGCAAAGGGGTTTAGTGTACCTGTTTAAACAGCAAATACACCAAACAATGCTTTAAATATTAATACAAGAGGGTGTTTCACTGAATTTAATTTTGCCAATTGATTTCAAGCTCTTCTGGATATCACATGGAGGAGCATTTGCTATTTTTGCTGCCTGCAAGAAAAGGCAAGAGGCAAAAAGAGGCTCCTGCTGCACTTATAGGTGGGATGGGGGGAGGAGGAGGAACTGGAATGAAAACAAGAACCAGTCAGCCAGTCCCAGCAGCTGGGAAAATGGGGAGGGGAAACATGGAAAAAATCCATTAATCTTAATTCCAGTTTTCTGTTACCTGCAGAAAAAACATGGGAAGAAGGAGAAATAGGATTAATTTATGAAAGCTGATCGAATATGAGCCCATCTATTTAAGTGGAAATGTTATTAAAATGTTGCAGGTCTGAACCAGATCTAGAGTCACCAATTTAAACGTGATTTAAATAATTCTCTTCCCTTTCCAAAAGCAGATAGAGGCTCGTTTAATCCCTCCCGGCCTCACTAGAGGGCCCTGCTCATCCCTGTTCCTCTGCTGTGCTGCGCTCCCTGGGAAGGGACGGGCAGAGCGCCCGTAAATCAGCCTGAACTCCACGGAATGCAACCTGCAGCCAGACCCCAGCTCCTCTGGGGGACAAATCATCCCTGTGTGCCCGTCCCTTGGCAGGGGACTCCCTGCAAGACACAGCTGCTGGAAATAAGTGCAGTGGAAACGGATGGGTAGAGAAAGCCCTGAAATTATATAGGATTTCTTTTTCCTTTCCTTTTTTCTTCAGTAGCTTTTGATCTCCCCAGTCCTCCTGGCAGTGCCTGTGCTTTGGGGTCCTGCCCCTGCTCCAACCTCGGCTGTGCCATGGCTTGTTCTCATGCAGCTCCTACTGGGGACATCACAGCCCTGTGCTTGCAGCAGCCCTGGGCAAAGGAGTCCTGAGCCAGAAGGGAAAACTAAGGAATGGGATCAAAATAACAGAACTGGATTCATTTATTCTCCAAAAAAGTAGTGGCTTGGTTTTATTAAAAGCAAATACAATTTATGTTACAGCCCCAGCTAAGCCCCTCCACCCCCACCCTGCAGGTCCCCCCATGCACCCCAATCTCCACAGCTGCCAGGAAGATCCTCGTGCTCCTTCTCTACACACATGGTGCTTTTAGCAATCCAAAATAATAGTAAATACTCTCTGGAGACAGTGAGAGCTCAGGTTTGGGTCTGTCAAGGGCCAGGATAAGGGATGGACAGAGGTGAGTCCATGCACCCCTTGTGCCTGATCTGTCATGGCTTGGTCCCATTGCTCAGGAAATCCTTGTACTTTAACCTTCCTGATAAATAATGTTGAGGAATGGAAAGACTGCAGGATGAGGCACTTGCACTGCACCTGACAGACTCTTTGCCTGTTATGTAGCTACAACCATCAAGGCAGTGGGAGCAAGTTCCTGAATTTTACAGACTCTTGTGTCTCTCTTCTTAAAAAAATTAAGTATTTTTTCAAAGGCACTGATGTTAGTTTTTCTGTTCTGATGAGGAATGGCACACAGAGGTGGAAGAGAGGAATTTCCTCTGGGGAGAAGCATTTGCATTCTAATCATTACTGCTTTATCTTGGAGCATGAGCTGAAGGAGTGTGATACTCCCCAAATAGAAGTCAGAGCCCAGTCTCCTTGCACCAGCAGAACAAGGCAGATCCCTGCTCACTTGGAGCTGTCAGATAAAAAGTTAAAGGTATAAAGCCCAAACCAGGTGATATATGAACATGAAGCAACAGCACAAATAGCAAAAAAAATCAAGTTCTTAAAAATGGATGTGCACGAGTGAAGGGCATTTCTGTTTGGTCTCAGGAGAGGAGATGGGATTTAGCTCCTGTGTGACCAAGCTCTGCTCTGGGGGAATGGGGCAGTGTCGAGGGGTCTCTGGTGTTGCTGCCCTGAATTATGATGGATCATGAGATCCCAGTTTAGCTGGTGGAATTGGACCTGATGGCATTAAGGGCAGGGTACAGCTGTAGCCCCCAAACCTCAGCAGTGCTGGAGAAAACAGCTCCCTGGTTAAGGATGCCCAGTTAGTTTAAAGGAGCCCGTGGGTGCCTCGTGCAAACCTTTTACACGGCCACGATGGGAGGAGGAGCAGGACACATCCCAAAGTGGCCCCCCCAAATTGGTAGATCTTGGTTCACATCCGCACAGTTTAGCTACACAAAATGCCTTCATTTATTCTCTCTTCCCTGCCTTTTGCTCGGGGTTGTCCCTCCAGATGTGGATGGTGAGGCAGGTGGCCATGGCCAGCCAGCCCAGGTAGGGCACCAGCAGCAGCGCTGCCACCCTGTTGATGCGGTACCAGGAGCACAGGGTGCCAATGGCCAGCCCGTCCAGGCACAGGATGTCGATCAGGGCCTGCAGCAGAGAGAGCACAGTGAGTCAGGGCACGAGGATGAACCTCCCAGCATGAGGATAAACCACCCTGGGACAGGTGGAGAGGGGGAACAGCAATGGGGGACCTTCAGCACTGAGCAGTCACTTGGAGAGTTCCTAAAGCCCGGGAGCTTGGTCCTGAGCTCTAATCAGTGAGACCTGAACGTGTCACACCAGGAGCCGAGACTAATTAATGTTCATCTCTTTGCTCATTATCAAATTCCACAGATCAACCCCCAGTTTCTGGCAATCAGTGTCCCCTCTGCTGATAACAGACACAGAACATGCTCGTGGGGATACCATGGCCATGGTCACTGAACAAACTTTCTAACTGTACCTTTCACCCCCCGAGTGACAAAATCAGGTGGAAACATAAATCCCTGTGTGTGTTTCCATCCCCTCCAGGCCTTGGCACCCGAGGCAGTGCCTTGTGGCCCGGGGTGGGTGTGGCTGTGCCAGCAGTGCCTCAGCCCCGAGCTCTGCACTGCACATTGTGTGTGCTTGATAAGCCCCTCACGGCTGCTCCCCCCAAGGATGGTGTTGTGGCACAGGGTGTGACTCCCCCAAAGGACTTATCTCTCCCTCTGGACCCTTAACTGGGAGGTGCAGCCCCGGCTCTGCCCACCCCGGTATCGCAGGGCAGGAGCAGGGCCAGGCTGGGGGCACTGATACCATTGTCTGGGAGCAGGAGCAGGGCCAGGCTGGGGGCACTGATAGCATTGTCTGGGAGCAGGAGCAGCGGGAGCTGTGTCTGAGCAAAGGCCCCTCTGGCAGCTCAGTGCAGTCACACAGTGTTAGAGAACCCCAGCCAGCCCGAACCCGGGGGGCAGGAGCCCAGCAGAGAAGCCCCAGCAGGTGATGGGGGTTGGGGCCATTACCATGTTCAGGTTCTGGGCACCGAAGAAGAAGGGGGGCCAGGCCCAGTTGAGGGCCAGCTGAGCCCCGTAGAGCCCCAGTGGGATGATGGCTTTGCTGCTGCAGCCGCCCAGGTCACTCCACACCAAGTAGGAGGCGTAGCTGTGGAGAGGGACACGGGTTAGTGTTGGCAGCAAGTAAATCCCCAAGGGAGACAAAGTCTCTCCTGTAGGAGTGTTTCCCAGCAGGGATTGACAGGACAGTCGTGTTTGCATGGCAGCAGCATCCACGTGAGGCCCTGAGCTCTGCTCTGGGTGAGCAGGAAATGGCTGGAGCTGTGCCAGGGAGGGTCAGGTTGGATCCCAGGGAAAGGTTCTTCCCCCAGAGGGTGGTTGGGCACTGACCAGGCTCCCCAGGGCAGTGGGCATGGCACCAAGGCTGCCAGAGCTCCAGGAGAGTTTGGACAGTGCTCTGAGGGACAGGGTGGGATTGTTGGGGTGTCCTGGGCAGGGTCAGGACTTGGATCCTCGTGGGTCCGTTCCAGATCAGGATGTTCCATGGTTCTATTGTCCTGTATCCCTTGCCCTCTCACCCCTGTGTGACTCCTGCCCCTCCCCAGGGCTGGTTTGGGCACCTCTCCCAGCCTGGGCAGGGCTGTGTCCCTGCCAGAGGCAGTGCCTGCAGTGCCAGGCTGAGGCACTCCCGGGGTCTGGCTCAGGCTTTACCTGAGGGGGGACAGACACCCCTGACCTGCCCTGCTGGCTCAGGGACAGGGCACATCCCAGGAGCACAGCAGGGGCTGGGGGGCTGCCCTGGGTGTGCCAGGGGCAGGACAGGGGCAGCAGCCATAGAACTTACCCCATGCCCGTGTACAGGACGGTCCAGGCAATAGGGAACATCTTGCGGGATGGACACCAGGAAGGTTTTTTCAGCTTCTCATACCAGGCAGGAATTTCCTTTCGATTCAGGAACCAGCCAAGGAATCCCCCAACGTGAGGCAGGACAGTGAACCCAACAGTGTAAGCCCACATCCTTCCTCAGTGGCTCCAAGTCACCTTTTGCCTGCTGTAAGTTAAAAACAAAAATAGAGTATCACTTTTAAATGCCATTTTTTCCTATTTTTATCCTGTAATTGTCCATATTCCACTTCAGTCCCTAGGGCAGAGGGAAAGTATTAAATGTTGTGTCCAGCTCTGCTGCTGCCCCCTGCAAGCAGGTGAGTTGAGGCACAGGGGTAGTTTCTTAATTTGCTCACGGGTTTCCTCTTGTACAAAAGGAAGGGAAATTTGCTTTAATAATTACACAATGTTGCTTCACAAGACAGGATAACACAGGGATACATCCAGCATTCCTTCTGTGTCCCGTACCTTCCCCTGTCTTTGATCTCTACAGAGCTCTGAACCTGCCATTCTTAAGTTCTCCTTCCTTTACTCTCAATATTCACCTTCCCTCTGGATCCATTAAGGAACTAAACCCAAATTATCATTCATCAGGGATTCACCAGGAGCACAGCAGGTTTGTGCTGTCAGCACAAGTACAAAATGCACCTGGGAAGGTTTGGGGTTTAGCAATGCAAGAGGAGAGGAGCAGGCACAGAGAATTCCCTCAGCCAGGGAAATGTCCTGGATCCCTGGGCATTGCAGAGGAGAGGATTGACCTGGACAGACAGCTCTGTTTGGGATTTCAGCTCACAATTAACACTCTGCTGTACCCTGAGCTAATTGTTATCATTGTCATCACGCTACAACATGTTTAGGAACAATACAAGCCAATTCGCCCTTCGCTAGGGAACAAACACCCCAGACACCACCTCTAACCAACAATTCCTTTACCAGACAATTTATAGGGCTATAAAAGTACTTACAGAACCAGGAAATAACTGAAAACTGAGAAAAGTTATAATTTAGTTCTGCTTTAAAGTGTGAACCAGCACCGCTGGGTTCTGGTTCCTCCACACGCTACAGAAAAGGAAAATGAGAAACGTGGATTTGTCCCAAGTCCTTTGTAGCATCCACCCAAACCTTCCAGGCTCTGGAGGTGAAGGAGGGTTGAAAATGGCCCAGCACTGTTATAAAACCTTATTTTCCCTCCCAGCTTTTGTACCTGAAGGTGCAGGAGCTGCTCGAGCCTCCCCGGGTGTCAGTGCCTGGCTCCGCCTGGCCCAGGGAAGGGCTTGGACATCCAGGACCAGCCTCGTCCCTGCTGCTGGGCTGCCCCAAGTGAAGGAGCTGGCAGCTGAGTTTCGCCAAAATACAGCAAACAGGGTGTGTGTGTGTGTGTGTGCTGGGGCTGGGTCAGATTACACCGGGGAGCCCAGACTGGGCAGAATTCCCGCGGATTTGGGGCGACCGAGCGAGGGCAGGGCTGGGGCTGGGGCTGACCCCACAGGGATGGGACATCCCAGGCTCTCGGCTTGGTTTGGGGAACTGCTGGTCAGGGGGTGGCTGCAGGGGATGGTGGGGCAGCTCTGATCTGCCTGGGGGTGTGAAAGTTCAAACTGAAGTGTGTGAGGTGCAAAGGGTGGTTGTAGGAGTGCAGGAGGGATCGGGGCCATGGCACTGGGAATGCTGGGCCCGTTCCCTGGATTCACATCTGCTGATTTACCCCCCGAGGACCCATCCCAGAGAGTGGGGTGGGCACAGGGCAGGGTTGCACGTGTGGGGTGTCCCTGTGCAGGGGTCCTGACACATTCCTGGGGTGTCCCAGCCCCCCTGGACCCCAGACCTTGGTTAACACAGCAGTGATTCACCAGGTGCTTTCAGGGGCCACCTGTGCACTGGCCCTTTGGCTAAAATTCCCTGGAATGTAAAATAAAGATGTTACACAAGCATGTTAAATGGAAAAGAAAAAAGCTAGAAATCAATTTCCATTAGGGAGCTGTCGGCAAGGGCTGGGAAATGAAACACTAATTCAGTGCAGTTCTGGGTCATTACCTGGATTTCATGGCCAGAGGCAGCAGGGCTGGCTCCTCACGGGGTGGGATGTTGCTGGTATAACATGAGCCAGGGAAAGCTTCTCTTTTATTGGGCTCACAAGGAAATTATTTTTTGTGGGAGGAAAAAGAAAGGAAAAAAACGGCGTAAAGAGCCAGATTTTCAGCTGGAATAAATCCTGCCCTGCCATTGCAGGGCTGGGTTTGTGCAGGGTAATTACCACTCCAGTGACAGATGCAGCACTCATTAATCACGCCACAGCCACCTGCATATTCTTCCCGAGTCTGTTGCTATTTGTGATTGGAAATGTGTGTCATGGAATGATGCAGGGACTGTAAGTGCTCGAATGGTTTCCACTGGAGTCAGGCACTGCTCTGCTGCAGAGCTCAGCACAGGCTGCCCCCCCCCCCCCGGCAACTCCATCAAAAACCCAAAATTCCACAGTTTTTAGCTGGTAATATTTCTTCCCCTGGGCATGAACCCAAACCCATGATTGCTGGTTGGCTTGGCAGACAGCAGTTGTGTGCCCAGGCTGGTTTAGAGTCTAATGTGCTGGAAGAATGAGAAACTAAGGGTCAAATCACAAGGGTCTGGTAAATCTGGGACACTGGGAATGCTGCTGCGTGATGGGGGAATAGCAAATGGGAAGAGGGAAAAAACAGCAGAGGCAATTTCAGGACTGAAAGTCATGTATTGGTCTAACTGGAGCTTTAGAGCAAAGAAAGGGATCAGTGAGTCAGAGAATCATGGAATGGTTTGGGTTGGAAGGATCACCCAGTTCCCTGGGAGGTGTCTGTCTCCTGAGCACAAGGAGGTGGCTCCTGGCTGGTCTGGGCCCACGAAGAGCATCTCTTCTGGTGTTTGTTGGGTGCTGGTGAAGCTGAAGATGCCAAGCAGGTCAGCAGGAGACAGAGAGAGGGAGGCAGAAAGACCAGGATCAGGTTTGGGAAGAGACTTTGGAGGCACCATCAGTGCTGGACCCAGTGTGGATTTACCTCTGGCCCCAGCACAGACACCCCAAGGTGAGTGTGTTGTGCCCCCGGGCTTCCTCCTCTCCTGGGCAGGTGCTGGAGGAGGGAGCAGACCCAGAACGCTCCAGGGAGGCTTCCTCCAGCACAGTGCTGGCTTTCCTGGGATTTATGTCTCGATATTTCTGCTTTGAGTCATTTCACAGTAATGCAGGATGAGGTAATGCTGCCTCATGGCAGAACCATCCCCATGCCAGGCTGGGATCTTTGCAGCCCCATCCCTGCCGGGCTCGGGGGCTCCGAGGGGGCCCTGGCAGAGCTGGTTACACAACCCTGTTTGTTTGCTCTTCTTAGCAACCTCCACACGCGTTCCCCAGAGCTCCTCGGACCATGCAAGATTAATTGCTCAAATATAAAAGCCCTGTTAACCTGAATATATTATTGAAAACCAGCATATTTCAATCTGCCCTAGATTTGAAAATAGAGATGCCGGGTCAGCTCCTGGCATAAATCTGCAGAGCTCCTGGAAGCCGGCGGAGCTTCCCTGATTTACATGGGCAATAAAGGAGTCCTGGTTCGGCTGCCAGGGCGGGATCGGGATCGGGATCGGGATCGGGATCGGGAGCTCACCCGGCTGCCACCAAGGACACAACTGGGCCAGGGAGGGAGCTCAGGGGAACCTCTGAGCCCCCCCCAGCTGCCAGCCTGGCACTGCAGCATCCAGCACTGCATTTACTGAGTGAAAGGCTATTTAAACCCACCCACCCCCAAAAAAACCACCACCCTACTTTTATTTCTAATTTTTTCTAAAAATGTTCTTTAAAAATTTGCGGCGATGTTGAAAGGAAAATTCTGGATCGTATGAAATTATGTAGGAATTTCCAGCAGGTCAGTTGGGGTTTTTTCTGTGTGGGCTGAGGTGGATCTGGGCTGGCTCGTGCAGGAGCCCACAGCTCCTCACAACTTCAATGTGTGTTGCTCGGTGAGCTGAATTCCCACCCTCTCCCCACTAGAGGCAGCTTTAAAACAGATCGGTTTTAGCATTAAAACCCAGTTTTGGTGTGTTGCAAAGCCCTGCCTGTGGGACAGGCGGCGTTGAGGTGCACAAGGGCATTAGCTCTTCCCTGGGGCACAGGATCCTTTCTCCATCCCAGTTACAGTGAATCCAGAAACAAACTATTGTGAGTTGAAGAGCAGAAAAGGCTCCTTTACTTTTTAGGGCTCAGCCCTGGTTGTCTTTGTGCCAGGAGGGAGGAGCAGGATCACTCCAGTTCCTGCAGCTCCCTCAGCCGGGGCTCTGCCTCCCCCAGAAGAGCTCAGGCTGAGCTGGAGGGAAAATTTGGGTATTTGGGCTTCTCCTGGCAGTGCCTGTTTGCTGCAGGGGCTGTGTGTGGAGCTGCCTCGTGTGATAACCTGGGGCACGGGCTCGCTCTTATCTGCCCCCAGAAGCTGCCCCTCTGCAGCCAAAGGAGTGAATTCCAACGGCTGCAGCTCATCCCTGCCCTCTGCCAGAGGGGCTCAGAGCGGGCACAGGACTGCGAGCAGCTGAGTTCTGCAGCTTCCCAAATTACCACGCTCTGCCTGAGCCTCTTTAATTAATTAACCCCACGCACAGGCCCGGCCCAGCACTGACCTGACAGGAAATATTTTACTTTGGCTCCCATGACCAGCAATCCCTGACTGCTGGAGCGCTGGGAGCGCTGGTGCCGACCTGGAGCAGCCGAGTCAGGGGAGCCCAGAACCCTGGTGCCCTGGCCAGGCTGTGCCATGGGATGTGGGCACTGCCAGGGTGCTGTCCCAGAGGACTCAGCCCTTCCCTCGGGATCAAAGAGCCGCAGAAACGGTGGCAGTCCCTGCAGGGGGCTGTGCAGCAGGACCTTGTTATCACCACTCAGCTGCTCAGTCCTGCAGCTCCACAGCCACAGCCCTTGGATCAGTGTCAGGCTGAGCAGCGGCTTTGAAGTGAGCCAGAATAAATAGTGTTCACAGAGGACTTTATGGGGCCTTAATAGAGCAGTTTGAGCTGCGTTTCAAGGTCTTTCCTACACGCAGAGTTAATTGAGAAAAGCTATTGCAGTTTCAAGTGATGCACTCGCTTAAATCAAGTTCACTTTCATGTGCTGGTGTGCCCTAAATTACACTGGGATGCATTTCCAGCCAGGAAACGCTTTGGAGTGAGGGTGTGCTGTCCACCAGGTATGAAATACTGAGGAGAGGCCTTTCCTGGCTGCTTCGAGAGGAGAATCAGAAGCTGAGGGGCAGCACTTACCTCCCCAGGGTCTTAAAAAAGCAGCAGAAAACCTCTGGACCCTGAGCTGGGTTTTCTGCAGCTGCAGGAAGAGCTCTCGGGTATTTCCCTGCCCAGAGAATGTACTGGGACAGTTGGACAAGCATCACCCTAAACCTGCATTTCAGTTCATCCCAAGGTTGGATTGACTGAGAGACTTAAATCAAAATATTTTTGTTGTTCTTTTGAAGGAAATGCCCGCTTTACTGGGAAGAGTAAACTTCCTTCCTGGCTGCTTCTTTTTGGTCTAAATATTTATGCTGAGAACCGTGAAAACTGTCAAAATGCATCAAAACAATGCTTGGAGAAGGTTTTCTTTGGAGAAAAACTGTGGGGGGTTGTGTGTTTCTTCACTCTTAGCAGAAATGGAAAGTGAAAAGGTGAAAGAACACTGGGACCAGAGGGAATTCTGGCGAAGGGAAATTGAGGTGAAGATTCTGCAGAAAATCGAGGGCTTGTTAAAGGAAGAAAACCCACAACACTGGAAGAGATTATAAATGTGGGGTTTTTTTCATTGGTTTGTGCCCCTCCTCAGGCTGTGCCAGGGAAGGTTCAGGTTGGACACCAGGAGGAATTTCTCCATGGAAAGGGTGGTCAGGCACTGGAAGGGGCTGCCCAGGGAGGTTTGGAGTGCCCAGCCCTGGAGGTGTCCCAGGAAGGCCTGGCCATGGCACTCAGTGCTCTGGGCTGGGGGACAAGGGGGGCATTGGGCACAGGGTGGATCCATGGGCTGGGAGGGTTTTTCCAGCCTCAGTGACTCTGGGATTCTGTGATTCTTTTCTGGAGAGAGCAGCTCCAGCCTGGCTGTCATTTCCAGTCTGGAGCTCCACTGGGCTTTGGGAGGGAGGCAGTACCAGCCTGATTTTTTCCTTTATTTCCTTTTTTCCCCCCAGCTGTGGAGATGTGTGAGCACAGTGACCATCACCTGCTGCAGCCTCTCTGCAGAGCTGCACCAGCTGGGAAGGAAAGCAGCAGCAACATCTGGATGAGGGAACAGCAGAGGTGAGGATGCAGCAGGAATGCTGCTGCCAGTGACAAAACGAGCATCTCTGGCTGTTTTAAAAGACGAGGCTCAGAGTCTGAACAAGCTGGAGAATGCCAGGATTTCTCTGTCTGTCTGAGTCTGCCTTTCCCTCCTCACATGTACCAAGTGCTAAAATGACTCATTTCTCCTGAGAAAGCTCCCTGCTCCCTTGGCACAGCCCTGTTCCCTTGGCACAGCCCTGCTCCCTTGGCACAGCCCTGCTACCTGGTGCCCTGATGGTGGCATTGCTTCATTTTTAGGGAAACTCAGCTGATCCCTGGTCATCCCACCCGTGGCCATGGTGTAGCTGCAGATTTTTGCAAGGAGATCCCAGGGGAGAAGGGGCTGTGCAGCACCTTGTGCTCCCGGGGGTCCAGGGCAGGTGTCCCCTGAGCTGGGCAGGCTCATCCCAGGGCAGCTTCCCAAGCTTTGATCCAGGCTCTGCAGGGTGAGTGCAGCACAACCCCAGCTCAGCCCGGGTGTAAATCCCCCCAGGAGCACAGTCAGCACAGGGGAAGTGCCAGGGCCCTTCCTCAGCTATTCCCGTGGGACAATCCATGGGCAGGGACGCGGCCTGAGCAAATGGGGGGATTATTTTGGACAGAGGGAGTTCTGGATTAGGAATGTGACTTGTGTAAAGGCAGCATTATGGTTTGGGCTCTTGCAAGGGCTGCTGTAAGTAGAAAACTGGATTTATTGCTTTCTTTGTGCTGAATCAGGACTAACTTTGGTAGCAGAGGATTTGCCTTTACAACCAATCTGTCCAAGGGCATTGAGTTACCGAGCGTTCCCCAGAGACAGGTGTGTAAAATGCTGTGTGGAGACATGGAACTGCTCTGCCAGAGCTCTGGACACACTCCAGCCTGGATCCCTGCAGGCTGCCAGCAGAGCAGGGCAGAGCACAGCCCAGTCCCACACAGGTCACAACAGCCCCATGTCAGAGCAGCCCCAGGGGCTGGGACAGGCTCCTCTCCCACGTCTCACTGACCCAGGAACATCCAGGGTTTTCTCCTCCCGAATTTGCCCAGACCACCGTGATTCATGGAGTTGCTCAGGGAAAGTCAGGATGATCTGGGAATAAGGAATAACTTGCAGAACACTCTGCCTCTCTGGCTGCCAACTCACAGGATGGAAAAACGCTCTGGCTCAGGGCAGGGCTCCTGGAATCTGTTCTCAGAGGCTGCTCCAAAGGCCCTGCTGCTGCTGCAGGGGCTGGTGCCAGGCCCTGGCACTCAGTGCTGCAGCTCCTGTTCCCCTTCAGCCAGGAGACCAAGGCCTGTCCCCTTTGGTTCCCCTGTGCCAGGGCAGCAGGTCCCACGTGGATTCCCAGGTACTGGGGACAGAAATGATGTGTGAGATGGATGAACAGATGGGAACAAACCCCGGGGAGGGAGCAGATCCTGCCATGGCAGTGACAGGGGGCTGGATCCCAGCCAGGGGCTGAGGATCTCCAGGTATGTGCCAAGTGAGGGAAACCTGCCTGGCAGGGAAGGCTATCTGATCAAAAAATGAGGATGATAAAAACAAGTGTGTTTTCCCAGCTCCTGTCCACTGTCATTCACTTCATGTCCTGGAAATCATCTAGAAAAAAAAATTTATTTCCACAAAACTCAAGTGTTTTGGAGTTTGACCCAGTTCTAGGCACTTGACTCAAATACCAGCTCTAGATCTAAATTGCCACCAGATCTTGGATTCTGGTTTAGGGTCAATTTTATTTGAATGGCCAAAGGGAAATACTGCAAAAATATTGTGGCCTTAATATTTTTTTTGGTAATTTAATTAGGAGCTTGATCTGGGCTTGGGGCAGGACACAAAGTGGATTAGGGGAGCAGCTGGCTCTTTAATTAGGGCCATTTCTCTTTCCCTAAAGTTCACCCTTAGCTTGCCCAGAGGCAGCAGGGCAGCCCCAGCCCGGGGTCAGTGGGGAGCTGAGCAGGGCTGGGCACGGAGGGTGCTGGGAATGCTCCTCCCTTGCTGGAATCCCACTGCAGAGATCCCAAAGTACCAACTGGGAATGGTGACACGGGGCTATTTATGGAGGCCAGGGACTGGGGTAAATATTTATTTAGATTCCAGTGCTTGATCTGCCACTGGTGGATTGTGTGGAAACACTGAGCCCACGCTCCTCCTGCAGCAATTTATATCCAGAGCCTCCATCTCCTCTCCTTTCAGTGCTCCAAACACATTCCCCAGGATTAATCCTGCAGGGAATGGGCATGGCCTGGGTTCAGACCCCACGGCTCCGTCTGGTCCCAGCCAGCCGGGCAGGCATCCTGCCCTGGGTCCCCTTTGATCCCAGTGGCATCCAGAAAGCCAAGCCCAGGGACCCCGGGGGGATGGCCAGGGCTGTCACTGCCCTGTTGGACGGACAGGCCGGGGTGGGGACCCGGGATGGAGCTGTGGGGTCACTGGGATCCATCCCGGAGCGATGGCACTGAGCTGTCCTGCCTGGGGACAGCAGGGCCACCCCTCTGTGCAGCCACCTCTGCTCCAGCACAGCCCCACAGCCCCCCCAAACACTGCCCTGCTCTCCATCCTCCTGAACAGACTCGGACGGAGGGAGGGAGGGAGGGGAAAGCTCTGGAAGGATCCTCCACGTTCAGCAGCCAGGAGGGATGGACACAGGAGGGATGGACACAGGAGGGATGGACACAGCCCTGCCCTGCCCTGGTGCCTCCCACCACAGCCAGTCAGCACACTCTGGGCTGCACTGGGAGGTTCCCCAGCCCCAAAGGGGCCGTGGGGCTGCAGGGGGGAGGCAGCAGCACTGAGGGCAAGTTGGGGTGAGTGGGCAGAGCTGGGCAGTGTCTGGGGGGGGCTCAGGGACCAGGGACACAGGCCCAGCTGCCCCAGCCCAGGCAGAGCTGCCAAAGCATCGTCCCCCAAGAGCCCCCCAGAGCCAGAGCACAGCTCCTGGAAGCCTCTGGAAGAAAACCCCACACACGGCCAGGAGATGAGTTTGCACTCAAGGTACCATTTTTATTTTGACATATATACATTACATAATTTAAAACACAGAGTATTGGTGAGAGAAATGTTTTGTTTTTCAGATAAAAGCAGCCCACTGTGTCCCACACAGCCCCTTTGCTGCCCTTCAAAGGTGACCTGCAGAGAGCTCCTTCCCCACCTCCCTGCTGCTGCTGGGAGAACCTGTCTGCCTCTCCTCTCCCCTCGGGAAAAGAAGGTGTATGGACCTGTCCCTCCCCTCCAGAGCCAGTGCCAAGTGTCCTTTACTGTCACACACCCTGTCCCCTCCTGCAGGGCTGGGAAGGAGCTGTGGGGACACTGGAACAAGGGAGGAGGAACCAGAGCTGACAGGGACAGTGTGGGTTCAAACACAGGGAAAATCTCCCGGGGTGAGGAAGGGCTGCAGGGAGAGGAGGTTCTGAGCAGCAGCTCGGGCAGATTCCTCCACCCAGAGGGAAGGAGTTGGAAGATGGTGAGATTTAAAAAGGCTCAGTAAATGAGACTCTTCCTTTGGCAGAGAGGCACCAGGAGCC
This sequence comes from Corapipo altera, assembly GCF_003945725.1. Taxonomy (NCBI): domain Eukaryota; kingdom Metazoa; phylum Chordata; class Aves; order Passeriformes; family Pipridae; genus Corapipo; species Corapipo altera. The sequence goes on from NW_020884933.1 coordinate 3,803,321, forward strand.
ACGGGGCACCTGGGGCTGTGACAGGACACAGCACCACACACCAGTCCCACAGCCCCAGTTCAAGCTTTTTTCCACTAGTTAACCAGTGCTGGGAAGGCTGGGAGAGGTGAGAGCAGAGGGAGGTGAGGCACTGAGGTCCTGAGACAATCCTCCCTGCAAATCCCCTGAGAAAACGCATAAAATGGAAATTTTTCTTTGCACTGCACCCAGTTAAAAGTTCCCTTCTCTGTCCCGGTATCCCAGACTTCACTAAGGCTCAATCCTCTACCATAAATATGAAAAATATTCTTTATTTGAAGCCTGATGGCCACACAGCTGCATTTGGTTTGCAAGGGGAAACACTTTATCTGGGAAATGAAAATAAATTATGAGCAGCAAAAGCTCTCCCCAGTCTGTTAGAGTTCCGGGAGTGGGTCTGAAGTAGTGAATAAAAACTGATGTGCTGGGGTTTTTTTCCAAGGACGTCCAAAAAGTCCTTCTGGAGACACAACCCGAGCAGAGAACCAGCCTGGAGGACGATGATTTGCCAGCAGAGTGGCTGATTAGGAGAAAAGGGAAATAAGGATTAGTTGTTCATTTTCATCGTGGCAAAAAGGCTCCATCTGGTGGTGTTTGCACCCAAAAAGGAGGTGAGGAGGAGGGTGGGAACTGCAGCTCATACTGGTTAGGCTGGTTCACAGCAGAGAAGAGTCTTGGACTTGAAATCTCAGGCTGGGAGAAAGGGTGGCACGATGGGAAATGAAGTTGTGTGTGGAAAAATGCAAAGAAATGCACTTGCAAGGGGACAAATGAGCCCCGAGGGCCCAGGAGAGCCAGGCTGGGCTGCTCAGGGCTGGGCAAGCACCAAAACAGAGAGAGGAATAACAGAGTCAATATTTTAATGCCTTTCTATTAAGCACAGACCAGAGCATTCCACCAGGGAAAGGGATACTGCAGGGATAGGAGCAAAATGATGAGCTGAGAAGGACCTTGATACAGAAGCAGGTTTAAAAGTTTGCTATTTGGTTAAAAAGAGGCAGGAACAGGAGGGGGGTGAGCGTTAAAAAATTAAGGCTGGTCCTGCTCAGCCTGGGCAGCTGCGAGGGGAGAGGAGGGAGCTGCCAGGGACAGCAGGGAGGTTCCTGCCTCTGAGCTCGTGGAATAACCAGCTTCAACTCCCTGTTCTGCAAAAGTCAGGGAGCTTTGGGGATGGGAGAGTGGAGCTTCCCTCCCTCCCCCAAAAATCCCACTCAAGCATCACCAGGAGTGGAAAAAGGTCAAGTCACTGCCTTGCCCTGGGGCAGCCAGGGGTGGGATGCAGCCCCAGTGCCCCCCACTGACAGCCAGGGAGGACAACTGGTCACAGCTGGGCTGCTCCTGTGCCAGCACCCGCTGAGTGACCCCCAGCAGAACTGGTGGGTGGGCAGGAAAACCCCCCTGTCCCCACCAGAGAGCACCCACAGGCTTTTAGTGTTTGGGAACCTGCTGGTGCTTCCCAGGGGAGTCAGCACAGAGCCCCTGAGCTCGGGGGAGCTGTGAGGCTGCACCTCAGCCCTGCACCCCCTGAGCCCTGGGGAGCTGCAGGGCTCCAGGCCTGGGCTGGGGCAGGGAAATGCTGCCAGAGGAGGGGCAGGAGGAGTGTTCCTATGGAAAGGGGTCGGGATGTCTGTTAAAAAGCTGGAGAAGGCTCAAGTCCTGGGCTCAGGAGCAGAGGGGAGGTGAAGCAGCCCCACATGGGCTTACAGACCAACTGTAGCAGCCAGGGCTCAAACACAGGGAGGGTCCGGGCTGGGGCTGTCAGCAATGGGGGGCTCTGCACCTGCCCCAGGGGTGCACGAGACCCTACACACACACACACACACACAGAGGCATTGCCATCACACCTCTGCTCCTCCTGAGGACCTGGGGGTCCCAGCAATGCCCTAGCACAGTTGGGCCCCGTCCTCAGCAGCTCGTTGAGGCACCAAAAAGACAACAAAGTGGAGCCCCCCCCTCTCCAACTTTCCTCCGTGTCTCCTGGGGATGCAGAGACCTGTGGTGGGAGGGGGTCCAACCACATTCTCTCTCGGGGGCTCCTCGAATCCTCCTCTCCTGGGAGACAGAGCAGAGAACTGAGAGAGCTTTGGGCTGGACCCCCCAGCCCTGCCCCCCTCAGAGCCTGAAGAAGCGTCGTACCACCAAGTGCCCCACCACGATCAGGGCCACCACCAGCATGTACTTCATGTAAACATTGTCCAGGTCCAGCACAGCCACCTGGCAGGGAGCAGAGACCAGGGTCAGTCCTGCTGGAGCCAGGCTGCTGTGCTGCCTGAGCCCCCAGAGACCCCCCCAGACCCCCAGCACAGCCTCTGCTCCCCCTGGAGCCCCCAGCCCCCAACACAGCTCCTGCTCCCCTAGAGATCCCCCAGGAGCCCCTCGGCACAGCCCCTGTTCCCCCAGAGACCCCCAGACCCTTGGCACAGCTCCTGCTCCCTTGAGGACCTTCCAGCCCCCTGGCACAGCCCCTGCTCCCCCCTGCTCCCCCCGGCAGCCCCTGCCCTGCTCACCCATCCTCCCTGCTGGGCGATCCAGCGGGTGATCCGGTGCTGCACCATGAACTCCACGACGTAGCGGGCGATGCGGCGCAGGAAGCCGGTGAGGCCGTGCTGGAACACGTGCATGGCCATGCGGTACCCGAAGCTCAGCAGGGCGATCACTCGGCCCCAGTTGATGCCGCTCTCGAAGAGGCTGGAACAGAGCCCGGGGGGTGCTGAGTCCCTGCTCAGATCCCTCAGCTCAGATCCCCCAGCTCAGATCCCCCAGCTCGGCACCCGGAGCCGCCCAGCCCACGGGAGCTCAAGCGGCACGGGCAGGACGGGAGGAAACGGCCCCAGAGCTGCAGCAGGGGAGGTTCAGGTTGGATACTGGGGAGTGTTTTTTCACTGAAAGGGTTGTCCAGCCCTGGCACAGGGCAGTGGTGGAGTCACCACCCCTGGATAGATTTAAAGGCCACATGGATGTGGCACTTGGGGATGTGGTTTAATGGTGGTCTTGGCGGTGCTGGGGGAATAGTTGTACTTAATGACCTTAGAGGGCTTTTCCAACTCAAACAGTTCTGGGATTCTGTGGTTGCAGGGCTGGGAATGCTGCACCAGTCCTTGAGGCTCATCCCAGCCACAAAGACATGGTGATCTTGTGGCTGGAAGAGGCTCCCAAATGTGTCTACTCCAGGGTTTGCCTGCTGAGGGCAGGTTTGACACTGATTTATCTAGACCGGTTTTTGAAGGTGTTTTTCCTGATTTCCAGCAAAGCAAGCAAGAAGGGAATAAAAAATAAAAAAGAGAGTAGACTGAGGCCCTGTGTTTCAACCTGCTGCCCTGTTCTAGTGGTGCCTGCACTGCTCCCTGCAGAGCCTTGGCACAGGTATGGAGGGAGAGGGGAGTTAGAGCCCTGGAGGGAGCAGAGAACAGGGAGAAGGACAGGGGTTAATTTACCTGAGTGCGTTACCGCCTCAGCCAGCGCGGCTTCCCGGGCAGGGGAGCAGGAAAAGGACAGAAGAGAAGCAGTTAGACACAAACACCGAGAGGGGGCTGTGCAGAGCCAGGGGTGCTCAGAGGAGCCATTGGGACACAGAGAACCCTCCTGCCTCTGCCTCCTGCACGAGCCGGGGCAAAGCACGGAGTGTGCAGTGTCCTGGTGTCCCTGCAGCCACACGGGGTGGGCACTGCAGCCCTGGCTGCCACCTCAGTCAGAGCTGTACCTCAGGCACTGCAGGTCTGTCCCTCCCTCACCTGTGGCTGAGCTTTGGGAGGGTGAGCTGGGTGTGCAGCACCTGCACAAGCTCTGCCTGCCTGTGGAGGATCCCCCATCCTGAGGGATCCCTGCTCCATGTGGACCAGGCTGGATGTGGCCCTGAGCAGCCTGATCTAGTGGGTGGCATTCCTCCCCATGGAGGGGGGTTGGAATGAGATGATCTTCAAGGTCCCTCCCAACCCAAACCATTCTGTGATTCCGTGACTTCTGTGACCACACCAAAGGCAGTGAGAACTGTTCCCTCCCCACATCCTGTGGCTGCATTTGTGCCTCTGGCAGCCAGACTCCTCGGGATGTCCCAGCCTGGAGCAGGCAGCAGCAGGACCAGCAGCAGCTCTGCCTTGGCCCAGGGCTGGTTGTGCCCCTGAAGGGGCACCAGGACATTCACTTGGCTACAGATGCACGGGCACATCCCCCAGACTGCCTGACCCCAGTCAGCTCCTGCAAGGACTGAGGTGCCTGTCAGGGGAAGACTGTCCTAGCAAGGCACAGGAGGAGGAGCAGACAGGCAGGAAACACAGAAACAGTCAGGGTGGGCTCACTGGGAGCTCAGCCCAGGGACAGTGGGTGAAGCTTGAACAGACAGAGCCTGTGTGCTGGGACAGCCCCTGTGTGCTGGGACCATCCCTGTGTGCTGGGACACACTTTGTGTGCTGGGACAGTCCCTGTGTGCTGGGACCATCCCTGTGTGCTGGGATCATCCCTGTGTGCTGGGACAGAGCCAGAGACGGGAAGAGGGTTTGACCAACAGCACCGCACCCATCTGACCCCCCTTCCCTGCTGTGCTCCAGGAGAAGGCTCCACCTGCCAGGGCCTTACCTGGAGGCGATCTTGGTGAAGTGCTCGTAGGCGTTGCCCGCCGTGGGCTGCAGGGTGTCCAGCATGGTGCGGAACTCGGCGTCGTAGCGCCTGTAAATGTCGTCCCCGATGATGGCCAAGCGCTGCCCCACCTGGGTCCCGGTGCTGCCGAGGGAACACGGGGTCAGTGTGGCCGAGCAGGACTGAAGGGGGGCTCTGCAGCAGAGCCTGGCTCGGGATGGGCTGAGGGACGTGCACGGGGTTGGTACCAGGGATTTACCTCTCCAGGTCCTGCTGGATTTGCTCGATCTCCGGGTCCGGGGGCACCTCCGCCCCTCTCTCCTCCCTCTCCTGCCGGTAGCGGTAGGAGGCATAGCTCCGAAACACCTCCTCTGCCTCCGCTGCCACTCGGGCTTCTACAGACACAGGAGGGAGAAAAGTCAAGGGAGAAGCTCATCGTCCCCCTTTCCCAAGTTGGAAAGAGACCATTCCCTCATTTTCAACCTAAATTTGTGCCATTTGTATTAACACCAGCCTTTTGCAGTAAACCCAAAAAAGACCCAACAGAAATTAGGCCTCAGGAAAATAATTTTGAAGCCAGTCGTGCTCCTGGGGGCACAGCCCACCTTTGGAATCCAGTTTCGGCAAGAGGCAGCCCTGGGACTGTCACAACACAAACCAGATGTTGGAGCACTTGGCAGCTCTCCCACCTCTTGATAAGGACATTGCTCAGCACAAACAATTCAGGAATCTCAGATCCCAGCTCGGACTGGAGGCGAAGCTCAGCCTGGTGCTGCCCATCAGCCCTCAGCAAACAATCCTGGGTTTCAGCGTCACTGAGGGCTGTGCCCTTGTGTGGCAGGAACAACTGCTGTCCCCCCATGTGCATGTGTCTGTGGTGGCTCCAGCCCCACACGTGTCCCTGTGCCCAAACAACCTCCTCCAGCCCCACACGTGTCCCTGTGCCCACCCTGCCCAGGGATGTGCCCAGGACCTGCCCCTCTGGAGCAGGGAGCCCCTGGCCAGGCGTTTTGGCCCCGTGGTGACCGATACCTTATCACACACGTCCCATGGCTCTGGGGAAATTCCCTGCTCTGTCACGGGATGTCTTGGATCAGAGCTCAGTTTCGGTGGCTCCAGAATCCCTGTGGGCTGGGGCAGCAGCTCCCAAACAAGTGTCAGCCCTGCAGAGCCACCCCACAGGCTCGGGGAGCTGGCCCTGAGGGAGCACTAACACTGCTCTTCCCGGTGTCTTTTCCAGCACAAAAGTTTGAAGGGGGCAGGAGTGCTGGGGCTGGGTCAGAGCTCGGCTCCTTTGGCAGAGCATCACCCTCAGGGTGGAGATTCACAGGCACAACTGGGGTGCAAAGCCAGGTCAAGGTGCTGCCTGAGGGCAGGTCAGGAGTGGAGGATCCTGCAGGACTGAGGTTTTGGGGGATTGTCCTGCCAGGCTGGTGACAGCAGGTGCAGCAGTGCAGCTCACTGCAGCCAACCCAGCTAAAACCCCATCCCACCATCCCAGCGTATCCAGACTGACCAAGCAGCTCTGCAGCAACGGGAATCTGCATTTCCAACCTGAGATGTTCCTGCCTGAGCAATGTCCCGGGGCTGGGAAGTGAGGACCTGGCCATTGGACACAGCTGTCGTGGCCATGCTGCCCCACAGACCCTGTACCCAGGTCCCCCCAACACACCACTGCCCTCCCTGGAGGGTTTTTCTGGCTGGTCCCATCTCGTGCCCCAGAGGGGTGTGGGGACAGGACAGGGCCTGTCGTGCTCAGGTTACACCGAGTCCAGGTTGGGTAAACAGAGGGAAGGGAAGTGACAAACCCCGTCGCTGTGTTTTCAGGGGGTTGTTTTTTGTTTTGCAGAAATGGGTTTATTTGCTGGCAAACAAATGTCACCTTCTGGGAAGCAGAGGAGCCCGTGAAGGCTCCCCTGAGAAAACGAAAGCGACTGACTCAGAGTTTCAGGGAGAGGAGGGTAAACACACAGCCAGACAGAAGAGGAAATTGGTGCACCAAAAAATCCCTGGTTTAATTACCCCAGGTGCTATTTTTAGTAACACAAGGACAGGAGAACAGACAAGGGCTCACAATGATGCCAAAGCAAATCCTTGAGCAGCAGATAAATCTCTTCTGCATCCAAAGATAAGCAAACAGAACCCCAAATGAAATCCAGGCTCAACCCCTGTGACAAAAGCCTCCTTCCACCCTGCAATCCCACAGCACGTGCTGGTGAAAGCTGCACATTCCTGCTGCCACTGGAGCCCACAAGGCTTCTGCCTAAGAGGCATGCAGGATTCCTCTGGAATCCTCCAAATTCCAGAGGAACCTCCCGAGTTTTGGGAGGCAGAGAGAAGCAAGGATGGCCCTTAAGTGCCTGCAAGCAAACTGTGACTGTGACCCAGCGTGGTCAGAGCTCAGGGCCTGACCCTCTCACTGGTTTTCACTTCAGCATCTCATTTTCCTCAACAGGAAACCAGCACATGCAAACAATGCTCCTGTTTGGGTATTTTCATCCTCCTGGACTTCAGCATGGGGAAGGATGGGGTATTTTTCCTTCCAGTGTAATCACAGGATCTGGCACAAATGGGACTCTGAGGTGGACGGGAGACCAGGCAATACCAGAGCACAAACAGCAGTGTCAGGCACCCAAAGGGTTCGGGGCAGCTCCCAGCCCCTGGTATTGGCAGAGCTGACTCAGCTGGTTCACATCTCACCTGCACAACAGGTCAAGGGGTCACTGTGTTCCACAGCAGCATTTTATCATTTGGGGATGAAACAGGAGCTGAGGGTTTTCCCGGGTTCCTTTTGGCCCCATTCCTAGTTTTTCACACCCATCAGTGTGAAATGCTGTGGCACAGTCTGCTGGGCTGGGCTCACACACGGACAGACTGACCCACTCCTGGTGGGCTGCAGCTCATCCTGCAGCTCTGCCAGGCCCAGGAGAGCCAGTGTCACCCTCAGGGACAGACCCTGAGAGCGAGTGCCCAAGACCAGGGTGTGCTTTCCTCTGGGATTCAAACACCAAGCACCTCCTGCTCCCTCAGGGAAGGGAAAGTAAACAACCCCCCAGGTACCAGCATGTCCTGTCCAGCAGCTCCCTGCACACTGTTCTCTCCGTGCCCTTCAATCCCACCTTGCTTCCACCACACTAATCCGATGCCAAGCACAGAATCTTTGGCTGGTTTGGGTGAGAAGGGACCTTAAATCTCGCCCAGTTCCAACCCCCTGCCATGGGCAGGGACACCTTCCACTAGACCAGTTTGCCTCCAGCCCTGTCCAGCCTGCCATCTCCCAAAAGCACCGAGCACGTGCTCTCCCAGTTCAGTTCAGCAAGGTATCACAGATTTGTTATCCCAGCCTTGCAAAGGGCCCTGGAGGAAGGAAATCCCATCTTAGCAAAACAACACAGCAGGGAATGAAAAAAAATAAATAAAGGGTTTAAACTCTTTCGCCCCCTGAACGTCCCAGCAGCTCCTTACCTGGGTTGAGCTCCTGGGACAACCTGCGCCCGTCGCTGCCCCGGCGTCCAGGGGCCCGTGGTGGGTCACCATCATTCCCTGAGGCCATTGCAGGGGGATGCTTGGGAATGTCAGTGTCACCTGGAACACGATGGTGGGGGTCAGTGAGTGGCCTGAGCAGCCAGCAGGACCCCTGGAGCCCTGTGGCCCCTCGGCCCCTCACAGCCTGGGGAAGCGCTCGGAGGAGCGGGAACGCTGCCGTTGTCTCTGCCAGAGCCCTGGCTCCTCCCTGCCTGGCACACTCATTCCTCACTCTACCTACGAAAGAATTCTGCTTAGTCCTTTGACTGCACTGGATTTCTCCTCTTTGAGACCCTTTATCACTGATGTCATTTGCCAAAAAAAGACAACTCCCCACCACGCTTCCTCCCGCTTTTGCCGGAAACAGGTTCCTTCCCTCTCTGTGAGTGGTGTGGGCTGCAGCAGCTCTTTCTGCCCTGAAATGATGCAGCACCACACTTCCTGAGCCCAGAGCACAGTGCACCTGCAGGGCTTCACCCGGGGCTGAGAGGAAATTCAATGAGAACCACACACATGGCCCATCCTGCCCCTGAAGGTCACGGGTGTCCTAAACCCAGACCTGCAGTTCAGGGCTTGGGGCAGCTCCTTCACCCTCAGCACCAGGGTTTGCAGAGAAAGGAGAGAGGCCACACAGTTCCAGTCAGGATTAACAGGGATCACAGCAGCTCCTTGCCTGCAGTCTGACATGCCAGTGCATGTTCCCAGGCCAGACTTCTGCAGGGCTGAACTAATGGGTTTCCTGATTTGCAGCAGGTCTGAACTCACGAATAAGATAAAATTCATGACATTGACACCCAGAAATTTAAATAAAGAAAGTGCTGGGTATGGATATATAACCACCTACATCAAGAAGTGCAACACGTGGGTCAAGCTCACTGAAGATTGCTCAGAAGAAAAAATAGATAGAGGCTGCCAGCAGTAATGGGAAGTACAGCCTGCACTCCGGTGAGATGGGGGCTGGAATCACAGAGCTGCTTGGGAGCCCAAGCCGTGGTGACACACGATGGAGATGGGGTTTTTTCCTAGGTGCTTCTGAGGACAGGAGGACTGGATTTCCCTTTTCCTCCCCAAGCTCAAACATCCCCATCCAAGGATGGATGAAAAAATGACGAAAAAATGATGAGGACCATCAGCCGAGACCAAGAGCAGATCTTTGGAGAGAGCTGGCTCCCACTTGCCCTGATCAGCAGAGACTCAGGCTCCAGAGCTGCCTCTCTCCTTGCTCTTGGAATCATAGAATCACAGTATTCCCTGCTCTGGGATGATGCAGAGAGCTCAGGGAGTGCCTGGAGGGGATGCAGGTGCCCATCCCCTCCTCCACTGAGGAAGCCTCGGGTGCTTCCTCCACTGCCATCCCAGTCCCTGGGTGGGCCCAGCAAGGCTGTGGCTGAGCCCCTGCCCTGGCAGGGCTCGGTGCTGCTCGGGGGGAGCAGCCTGGCAGCAGCTCTCTGGAACAGTGGGAATTCCCACTGTTATCCCACAGTGCCACGTCCCTACGGGATGCTGGGGAGGGTGTGGGTGCATCCAATGAGTGCAGCTGCCTCTGGAGCTTTCACAGCTGGGTCTGGAGGGACAGTGGGCTGTGTGGGCTGTGTCTGACACCGACCCACACCTCAGCACAAGTGACAGAGGCTTTTTGGTGCAGCCCTGCTCACCGTGAGGGGTGCAGCACCCAGACGCAGATGACTCATGATTTTCAAGCTTGCATTTGGCCCTTTGAACCCCGTGAGAACTTTCGTTTTCGGTTTCCTCCTGGGTTCTTGCAGCGCTCCCTTCTCTTCTCTTGTGACACAACCCTCTGCAGCCTCGTGCTCACACACTCCTGGGACCGGCAGCGCTGTTGGTCCCCAACCTCTGCCCGCACCAAACTGCCTCTGCTGCCAACCTGTGAACGCCCAGCACAGCTCTCTGCCCACCTCTCCTGGGGGCAAAGTGTCTCAGACCATCCCCTCCAGGACCCAGAGTGGTCCTGCTCCTCCTGCCTCCCAGCCCCCTCCATGTGCCCCATTCCCCCTTCGTCATGAGAGCAGGGAAGGGTGTGAAGCAGGAAATGACACCCACAGACCCAGAGACAGCCCAGGGCTGCAGAAAATGAAAACTCTCCAGGACTCGAGACAGGGCTCAAGGGAGGGTTTTGGGGAAGCTGCAGGTCACTGAGAGCAAGGTCTGATCCACTCTACAGGGTGTTTTGGTCTTGTAGGAGCCTGCAAAGTGTTAAGAGCAGCAGCCAGCACCTGAGGTGTGGGTTTAGCTACACCTCCAAGGTGGCACAGGGCTCTTATCTTTATTAAAGAGCACATGCCATGCAAAGAATGAGCCTTCCCGGAACCCACCAGCCTTCCCCAATAAAACAAAGACCTTTGCCTTCAACTGTTTCTCATTTCACCCTCATCTCCTCTTCTTAAAGGCCTCTGACACATTTCCTGTGTGTCTTTATAGCACACCCACCACTTCATCCAAATTTCCTTGGGAGGAAAAAATCCCAACTTTCCTTTGGAGGATGAAGTTGGATGAAGTGGTGAGTGTGCTACAAAGACACACAGAAAATGTGTCAGAGGCCTTTGAGAAGAGGAGACCTCGAGAGTGAAACTTTCCTCCAAAGGAAAGTTCCCGGGCCCTGGGTGCAGGGAAGATGGCAGGGTTGGCCCAGAGAGGGAGCACAGCCCCTGTGGCCAAGCCCAGCCAGGGGGCTCCGAAGTCTGCCCCTGACACTGTGTGAAGATCCTGCTCCAGGAAATGCACGGAGCATCCTCTGGGACGAGCCTTCCGCGGGTCTGGCCCTGGGCCATGGGAGAGATTCCATCACAGCGTGCGGGGCAGCGACCCCTCCCCGGGACAGAGACCCCGCTGTGCCCGCTGCCAGCCCTGCCAGCCACGGTCCCCCCGCGCCTGAGCACCTGTGTCCGGAGGTCCCCGCGGGGACAGCACGGCCACACGTGCCGTGTCCGAGGCCGCGGAGTGGCGGGACGGGTGTCACCCCCTCCTCGGTGGGGCGGGACGGGTGTCACCCCCTCGGCAGGGCACAGCTCTGCCCAGCGCTGTCCCCGCTGTCCCCTCGGGGATGCCGCGCACAGGGATGTCGGGCGTGGATGTCACGGCCGCGGCCTCGCGAGGCGGGAAAAAAACCCCCACTGGAGAAAATACGGTTAAAAAAGGAGAAATTCCCTCTCCAGGGCAGCGATCCGCCCTGGGCGGGACCTCCAGCCCCGGCCCGGCCGTTGTCCGCACAGCCGCGGCTGCCGAGGTAGCACCGCGCTCCTTATCCCTATCCCGGGATGCGGCCCCGGCTCTGTCACCCCTCCCGCCCCCGGGATCCCCCGAGGAGTCCCTGCGGCTGCCGGTGCATCCCTGCCCGTCCCAGCCGGGCCCGGAGAACAGAGATAACCCATCCCGGGAGAGCCTGGGGAGGGGGCGAGGGGGTTCCCCCGCGACTCACCGTGTCCCGGGGCGCTACCGCATCCCGGCCGGGAGCCGCTCCATCCCGCCGCCTCCCTTCCTGCCTCCTGCCCGGAGCGCGGCGCGGGGAAAGGAAGCGGGGCCGGGGAGGAGGAGGGAAAAGAAGAAGAGGAAAAAAAAAAACAACCAAGTAGAAACCCAGCCCCGGACCATAGACGCGGGCGGCTCAGGCTCAGCTCCCTCTAGAGGCACCAACCCCGGCGCGGGGCAGGGCCGAGCACCGGGGGGGCTCCTCGGGGGGCTCCGGGGCTCCTCGGGGGGCTCCAGGGGAACCTGAGGCACCGCCCGGCCGCGGGACACTGCGCGGCTCAGCGAGGTGCGGGGTTTGGGGGCTGCCCCGCGCTGCGGGGATGGCACCGCGCACCCCGTCCCATCCCGGCACTCTGCTCGTCGTGCTGCCCCGGGAGCCTTCGGCGTCTCCCTGGGCTCTCCAGTGGTTTTCTGACCTTTTCGTCAAGGCTGCACCTCAAGGTTTGCCCTCTGCCAGGTTCCCAAAGGAGCCCTGTTACAGTCCCTACCGGAGCATTTCTGGTTTCCAGGAGGAAACTTGTGTTGATCCACCAGAAAAAAAGCCACCGGTGGCAGAGCTGGTTCACACCAAGTGCCTTAGGAAATTTGAAATCCCCTGAAAAATCCCAGCAGCTGGAAAGAGGGGGTGTGATTCACCGCGGGGAGGAGATAGCTGCAGTGCTGAGGGTTCAGCGATCTGTCCCGGCGGCTTCTCCTCTCCTCGCTCCTTGGGACGCTGCCAGGGGCGCTGCTGGGGCTGCGAAGGGCCAGATAAGCAGAGGTTTGGGGCCGGTACAGACGCCTGACTGCTGCTTATCACACCTGCCTGTCCAACGGCAGGAGCTCTGTGTGTGCCCTCGGGGATGTTCCCTGCCCCAGAGCCAGAGATTTCTGAGCTCTTGGCTTACTTGGCTGAGCTTTTCCAGGGAAAATGGGCCCCTGGCTGCAGAGGGTCCTGCCCTGGCTCCCTTGGAGGTGGGGGTTGCTGGGCATGTGGCCTTGGCAGACCCTGCTGAGGGTGGTGGCTGCACTGACACACTGGAAAGCTGGATGTGGAGGGAGAAGCAAAGGACACCCACAGTGACTGTGGGAACAGGGGCTGGGACAGAGGTGCCCTGGCCAGAGATGGCTCTCAGGGAGGTAAAACAATCCCAGAGCAGAGGGAGGTGAGGGATCAGCTAAGGGGGACTGTCCCCACCAGCCTGGTACCAAGAGCTCTGCCTTCCTCCCAGGGGCACAGGAGGATTCTGTGATTCTGAATCTCCTCGGAGCACCAGGTGGCACTGTCCGACTTCCAACCGAGCTGAGCCGAGCCGGGCCGAGCCGGGGGACACGGACAGCGGGGACAGGGCGCTGCGGTCCTGCAAGGCACCGTCTCAGCACAGACCAGAGGGGTTTTCCGTCCCCCTGCGGGTTTGGCACCCCGGGAAGTGCCGATGTCGGGTGGGCAACACTTTAGAAAATCTGGTGCCTTCTGCAGCCAAACCCAGCACGTTCCAGGTGAGATTATTGATGAAATGAGCCCAGTTTTGAGTCTCCCCGTGAGAAGGCTGGCTCTGTGCTCCCTGCCTCAGTTTCCCCGTTCCTATGAGGGGTTCCATACCAGCTCCTTCCCTCTAAAGCACCTCATGGGTCAGTACCAGACTTCTAAATGCCTCTAAAATTTGGGCTGGCAAGGGCTTTGGGCAGTATCAGACCAGGGCTGTGTAAACCCTCCATCCCCGTGGGGAGTTTCCCAGCCTGGCTCTCGCTTCAGCTGCCCTCAGTGTGAGTCGAGGGCAGCCGAGCGCCAGCAACACTCCTCCCAAAGACAGGGACAGCCCTGGAGAGAGGAAAAGGCGACTTCCTTCGCTCCCTGCACAGGAAGAGCACGTCTGGAGGTGGGGAGGGGGCTCTGTGCCCTCACTGCCCGCCGGGCACGTCTGCAGGGGGGTCACCTCAGCATCCCCTGAGGTGATGTGCTGGCGTGTCCTCGGGAGCTGCAGCCGGGGGTGGGAAGCTCCCCAGTAACGTTGGGAAGCGGAGCGTGGGGGCGGGTTTTGTCTCACCCGGGCGGGTTTTGTCTCACCCGGGCGGGTTTTGTCTCACCCGGGCGTTTCACGGGGCTGTTCTTCCTCCGTGCTCGGCTCCGCAGCGCGTGGGTAGGGCGGGCTCGGAGCGCTTTGGAACGCAGCCGGAGTTCCAGGAGATGCTTCTCCCTGCGAACCCTCTGCCCTGAGCTCCGCGGTCCCGGGGCCGCACAGAAGCTCCTTTCAGCCCCCGAGGGGTGTCTGGGAACAGATGCCGATTCATGAGCGCGGCTCCAGGGCAGATAAAGGCAGGGACGTTCCTGGCGCGGCTCCCGGAGCCGCAGCCCCTGGGAATTGCTGGTGTCCAGCTTCTCCGGGGCAGCAAAGGGGGCTGGAGGCCAGGGGGTGCCGGCAGCGGGGGGTGCCAGCTCAGCCCTGCTCCGTGTCCCTGCGTGTCCCGCGGGGACGCGGGTCCAGCCCCGGCCGGGGGTGCCGGGGGTGCCCAGAGCCCCGTGCCCGCCGCAGGACACGGTTTGGGGCACGGGGCAGCCCCGGGAGCCCTGTCAGGGTGGGAACGGGCACCAGGGCAGGGAGGGGGTGGGGAGGGGGGTGGCGGTGCCACTCTGTGCCAGCCACTTCGGTCCCTGAGGTGCATCCTTCCCTCCCCAGATCCAGCTCGTGGGGGAGGCGGGAGCAGCTCTGGACGGACCAGCCCACACCGGCAGCCCCTGGGGCAGGGAGAGCTCAGCGCTGCTGCTTCACTCCCCATCCCGGCACCGGCCGAACGGCTCCTCAGCTCCAGCTCTTTCCCCTTCTTTTCCATCTGCTTAATGAACATACCACGTTTTCCTTTTTCCTTTCCCCTTTCCTGTTCCCTGGGAAGGACCCTTCAGTCTCACCCGCCCGACTGCCACGGCCTGGCTTTGGTTTGAAATTTTTTTTTTTAGATTAAGCATTTAGTGTGACTAAAATGTTCTCACTTCTCCCTCTGATTATTCACTTTCCCTTATTAAACTGTTCTGCACTGAATTACTTTTCCTCCTTTCCCAACCCTTCCACCCTCCAGCTTTTTCATTATTTATTCTCTGTGGCTTTTAAGGTTTTTATTTATTAATTTCTGGGTAAGAAGAGGCCTCTGCCTCTGTTCCCCACACACTCTAAAAGGACCGGTGGGATCAGTTTGGCTGGGGGTCATCTCCATCCCCGGGGGCTAAAGCCAACCTCTGACAGAGGTGTTGGAGGGGGATTGGAGTTCTGTCCTTGTGGGCTGGAGAAGCTGTGGCTGCCCCATCCCTGGAAGTGTCCAAGGCCAGGTTGGAAGGGATTGGAGCAGCCTGGGCCAGCGGAAGGTGTCCCTGCCCGTGGCAGGGGGTGCAATGAGATGGTTGTTAAGGTCCTTTCCAATCCAAACTGTGAAGTGTCCCTTCATTTTCCCTTGGGTGCAGGGACGAGGTGTCCCAATCCTGCACCCTCAGCCCATCCCATGCCCTGCCTGTGCTGGGCAGCACCAGGCTCCTGCACCCTGAGCCTGCAGTGGTTCCCAGCCCTGTGGTCACGGGCCGGAGGAGCTGCTGGCAGCCCAGCCCCTGCTAATCTGGGAATTGTATGCCAGGAAGCACACACCCAGCCGACCTGCCCGGGACACGGCCGGCAGTGAACGCTGCAGCACTCCCAGGGCTTCCCTCTGTGCTCCTCAGGGCTCTGTGGGACCAGCCCTGAGGCCTCGCCGGGTCCCTCCCCACGCCTGCCCGGGGCTGGGCACCTGATCTGGCTGCAGGGGAGAGTTTGGCTGTGCCAGGAGTGGATGTGGCTCCTGGCACAGCGTGGGATGCTCTCACAGCCACCTCGTGCTCCTGCCCATCTCTGGGGACATCACAGAATGGGGATGTAGCATCTAAACCATGCTGCCAAACCTGAAACCAGGGCTGTGAGGGAGATGCACTCCCTAAACCAGGGCTGTGAGGGAGATGCACTCCCTGACCACCTCCGGGGTGTTTATTTTGGACTCAGCAATGGTACATTAACACAGGCATCATTACTTTCCTGCCAATGCAGAGCCACCCTGGCAATAGACCCTGCCCACGATGCCTTCCTGGGTAACAAAACTGTGTCCTTGACACATCCTTAGAAGCCTGGAGCTCCAAATAGACTTCACTTCTGTGCAAAACCGCCCGAGATTTCCCGAAGCAAAGGGCTATATAAAATGTGGGTATTATTAGCACTCAGCCTCTGCCAGGGCAAGTGTCAAACACCACGGAGGTGTCAGGAGGAAGGGTTTGCCTCGGCTGAGTCACCACAGGGCAGCTCCTTTCAGGGTTATGTGCATCTCTGAGGGAAGCAGCTGCTGCCCTCTGCTAAACAGGGTCTGGCAGGGGCAGCCAGTCGTTTCCACAGCATCCCAGCATCCCTGTGGGATGTGGAGACACTGCCCCGGGCTGGCCTTGGCAATGCCGGGTCAGACTGGCAGGGATGGGCTCGGGGAGCTGCTCTGCCCCCTGAGAGCACTTGTCACCCTGACAAGGTTCACGTGATGCTCCCACATCCTGCTCTCTGTATTTTAAGGTTGTTTACAAACACCAGCGTGGTTTGAGAGCAGGGGAAGCTGCTCACAAATCGTGTGAGCTGAAGAGCCTCTGCCAACCTCGCTGGCTTCCCCTACACTGATGGAGAACGAGGATCCAGAGCTGGAGTGCTCTGGCTGTTCTGGCTCTTCCAGCTGTGGAGATGGCTGGGCTGGTGGCACTGCTCCAGCACCGGGAGCTCAGTGCCATTGCCATCATCCTGCTCTTGGCTGCAGCCTTGTCCTGGGACACAGGGGCTTGTTCTGCTCACTCTGCACCTTTGGCAGCACCACAAAGCCCCGGTCGTGGCCTCCTCTGGGAACGATGCTGCACCAACACAGAGGGAAAGAGAGGGCTGGGGCCTGGAATAATGTCCAGGCTGAGATTTCCAGGGCTCACGGAGCCGTTGTAAAGTTGCAAATTACAAATGTGAGCCACTCGGATATTCCAGTGATCCGAGCCAACAGAATAGAATATTTTAAATGAAATATTCATGGGGATCCTCAGCCTGTGAAAGCAATAGAGCTCTGCTGCTTTCTGTGGACTCACACTAATTTATTTTTTATTATGACCCATTTGTATGATGATGGGGCTGGGAGGCTCCAGGCGGTCGCCTCCAGCTGCAGATCCCGTTATTTCAGGTGCTCCAAAAGCACAGAACAGCTCCACGGTCTGTGCCCCACATTTCAAACCGCTAAGGATGTAGCCTGGTATTTGTGACACAACAAACCTGCTCTCTGGCACAGGCGGCAGCTCCTCCCTGCCCTGGCAGCTTGGGCAGGACACAGGGTCCCCTCTGTGCCCCTGGCATCACCCTGGGGCTGTGGGATCCCCTCTGTGCCCCTGGCATCACCCTGGGGCTGTGGGATCCCCTCTGTGCCCCTGGCATCACCCTGGGGCTGTGGGATCCCCCCTCTGCCCCTGGGATGGCTCCTCTGTGCCGCTGGCACCGCTCTGGCTGGGGAAGGGATTGTCACGGAACCAACAAAGGGCACTCACAGCCCTGCACCAGACGGGAGGAATATTTGCCAAACAAAGGCTTTATTTTCAAGGAAATCCTCTGACTTCTGCATGGAAGAGAGAAATGATTCAAGCCCTGGCACAGGCGGCCCAGGAGCCGTGGGTAGGAAATTCTCCTGTCACAGGCTGAGGTTCTGCTGCGGCCACAGTGGGAACAAGGGCTGCTTTTCCAGGCAGATTTCATTCCTCCTTTACTTTTGGGGAATGATTTGAAACCCTTTGGGGATGTGGGCTACAGACACACCTATTTCATCCCTGGAGGTGTTCAAGGCCAGGTTGGAGCAAACAGGTCTCGAGGCAGGTGTCCCTGCCCTTGGCAGAGGGTGGAACTGGATGGGCTTTAAGGTCCATCCAACCTGGCCTGGAATGCTTCCTGGGATGGGGCGTCCACAGCTGCTGCATCCATGCAGCTGTCTCTGCTGCAGCACAGAAAACAGCTTTGGGCCCTGGTGGTGGGATATAAAATATGATATAATGTTACCTATAATTTTTAAAGCCAGCTCTGGCCCTACAAATAAAACACTCCCGTGGTTCCCTTTTACTTTCCCAGCTGTAAACTCTGCCCAGCTCTGGCTCTTCCCTCCCGGCCTGTGACTGTCCTGGTTTATGGCACCGTCACCACCCCCCGTCTGATTTACATGTCAAATCAGGGAACAGCGGCTCCCACCCTCTGTGTCCCTCATCCCGCGCTCGTGGCTCGGGGTGACTCAGCAGCACGGAGCACAAACATGACTAACTCTTCCCTCCACAACAAACAGGGATTTTGGGTCTTTGTTCAATGCGTTTCTCTGTGCCGGTGGAAGCTGCCTCGGAACCGCCCTGGTACAGGGGGTGACTCATCCCGAGGAGGTGATTCCGGGTCCTCCAGCGCTGCTCCCGCACCGATCCTGCTGCAGGAGCAGGGGCTGGAGAGGAGCTGGAGCAGAGCACAGGGCTGGGCTGGGAGCAGGGGGAGCAGCTTCCTCCTGCCCTCCCCGAGCCCGGCGCTCCCTCCATCACACCCAGCAAGTTCTCAGAACTGGATGTGGCCTGTCCCTTGAAATCGGATCCCAGGCTGGATATTGCCCATCCTCCCGGTGCTGCCGGGGCGATTCCTCCCCAGCAGGTTTTGGACCCGCTTTGGGGTTTGTTCACTGCTGCTGGGGTTCACATCCAGCCTCTCTTCACTCTCCTGCATGACGGGATGGGAGGATGCCCCTCACCTGGGAGGGACACTCGTCACCAGGAGGATGGAAATGTGTCCCATGAGGGACTGTTACCTCACACCCGACATTCCTTAGCAAATCGTAAACGGGAAGCAACCAAGAGCCCAAATCTTTGGTCCAGCATCACCCAGGTGTGTGTGGGCAGGTGAACCCATCCTGGCTCCTTAATTGCAGTGGTGGGTGGAGGTTTAAAAGGGAGGGAGTCAGCTGGGGAGTGGGTGGTGGTCATTTCCTAGGGGTGGTTTCCTTCCCACAGCTCTGGGGCCGTGGGGTCTGTGGAGCCTGACCATGGTGAGTCCTGCCCTGGGAGTGCTCGTGCCTGGGGGGTCTTTGGTTGGCAGGAGGCTCACCTGGGGTTTGCTCTGGCTGTCTACAGACTCTGGGTCAGGGCACACCCTGCTCCCTGCACTCACCTCCCAGCAGTCTGCACTGTACCTGGTCCCCAGTTTGAGGTGACAGTAAATATATACACAGAAGGAATAACATGGAAGAAATCCTTCCCTGTGAGGGTGGGGAGGCCCTGGCACAGGTTGCCCAGAGAAGCTGTGGCTGCTCCATCCCTGGAAGTGTCCAAGGCCAGGTTGAATGGGGCTTGTGGAAGGTGTCCCTGCCTGTGGCAGCGGATGGGACTGGGTGGGCTTTAAGGTCCCTTCCAGTCCAAACCATTCCATGATTCTGTGACCGTGGGCTGCACCAGGTGCCTGGACAGCCCTCGCTTGCCTGGCTGGGATGGGGGTACAGCAGGGCATGGGATCCCCTCCCGTGGGGTGAACAGCAATAACCTGAGTGTGACCTGGGAGCAGGAGCCCCTGTGCTGCAGCCCAGCAGCCCTTGTCCTTCCATTGCCACACCGAGGGAGCCCAGGACACTGCTGGAGTGGGGGGGGTCATCTGCCTGTCCCCCATCCCTTGAGATGTGACCACTGTGGCAGAGGCAGTGGCCTGTCCCCACCTGGGAGGCAGCTGGTCCTGGCCCTGGGCCACCTGGTTACCCAGCCTGTCACTCAGCAGGAAGGTGTGTGGTTTGCTCAGCGAAGGCTGTAATTAGGTTGATTGGCACTAACTTACCTTAAAAAGCTGGGGAGGAGGGAGGAACTGCAGCTCAGCCATTTCATGTGGAACTTTACAGGGAAAGATGGAGCCCGGGTAGGGCTGCAGTGGGACCCAGCTCCTCTGTCCCTTCTCCCTGGGACGTTCCTGCAGGACCCTGTGCCCTCCAGACCAGACCACCCCAGGAGGAGCTGGAACAGGGGCAGTCGTGTCCCGTTTTTAGTCAGCCTTGCAAAGTGTGCCCACAGCCCCACTGGAGGCAGAGGATGGAGCAGAGCCTGCCCTGGTGCCAGCAGTGCTCAGTGGGCACTGTGCCCAGCCCGGGCTGTGGCTGGGCAGCGTTTCCCAATGGGATGTGCTGCTCATTCAGGCTGAGTGCTGAGCATGGGCCGGGCGAGGGGCCTGCATGGACCACTTGGGAGCAGAGGAAATGCTCCTTGGCCAGGCAATCCATCTCCAAAGAGCTGCTGAGAGGACAGGCTGTGCCACTGACTCCTCTGGAGCTTCAGAGGCTGAGACACTCGGTGTGATCTGACTCCAGCCGTGCTCGGGTCGCTCTGGAGCTGGAGGCTGCTCAGGAAAATCTGCCCACAGAAATCACTGACTGGTTTGGGTTGGAAGGGAGCTTAGAGCTCATCCTGTTCCAGCCCCTGCCACAGGCAGGGACACCTTTTGCTAAACCAGGTTGCTCCAAGCCCTGTCCAACATCCATAGTCTGGTCTGGGCCCTGCCCTGATGTGAAGAAGGGCTTGGGGAATAACAGGAGGCTTTTCCCGGGATATAAATTGTGTGTGTCCTTTGGGGATGAGCCAGCAAAGATGTTACTGATGGTCCCACTTGGGCATGGCTGTAGTGGGCAAAAATCAGCTGATTTGGAGCAAAACAGTTGCACAGCTGTGGAGGAGCTTGCAGGGTGGCTGCACAGGGGTGACAGGTGAGGGACAGGGCAGGGAGTGGGTGGGGAGCCAGGAGGGCTGGGCAATGCAAAACCTCTTGCAGGGAAGGGCTGGGAAATGGGAGATGAGGAATGGGGCTCTTCCCTCATCTGTTCTGTCACCGGCTGCCATCCTGGCCCGGGGTGAGGGTACAGCTGGCAGCCCCAACCCCTTCTCCACCTCCCAATTAACCCGTGTTTGCTTATTAGGGAAGTTACAAGCCTGTGCAAACACTTCCATTTGCTTTTGATAAAGCGAAGGTAGAAAAAACTCCTGCCCGTGAGGTGTGGCCAGGCCTGGCAGGCTGCTCTGGGTCTGGGTCATGCCAGGTCCAGGCTGCTGAGGGCCATCTGCCAAGGACAGAGCATCCCTCCCCGTCCCATGTCACCCAGTGGCTGTCCCCAGCCCTACTGCTCTCCAGACAACCACGGTTTGTCCCAAACCTGGCCCGGTGTCGCTAACGGCAACTGCTAATTGTTCTCTCGCTCTGTACTATATTTAATTCCCCACTATTATTTTTTCCCCTTTTAATCATAAAAAGCCTAAATTTCCCTCGGGGAAGGTTATTGGCTCGAGTGTGGAAATATACCTGTGCCTTGCACGGCGCTGAGCCACCGGGGCATTGGCTGTATTTTTAAATCCAAGTACAAAGTGTCTCCGGTGCGAGCGTCGTTTAACCCTTCCCGGGAGGGAGGGTGGGAACGGGGGATCCTTCCCCTCTCCTCAGCTCCTGCTGCTCACCCTCAGAGCAGAATGAACCCACCCGTGGGCTTGGATGTGTGGATGGGAGCACGGGCAAGAAGCAAGTGTGGGAGTGCAGGAATCGCTCTGTTTTGTCCTATTTTCCTCTGGCACCCTCCTCTCCCTTGCCAGGGTGAGACCTGCGTGGGCATCGCCCTGTGCATGGAGAGGTCGGGCCAGGCAGGACCATGTGTGCCCCAGCACTGTCCCCTTCCCGGGCCACCTCCTGCCACCCCCGTGGGGACCGAGGCTCAGGTGCTCCGAGGTAACCCCGAGCCTCAATACCTTTGAGGATGTGGGCCAAAGTCATCCAGTCTGAGAGCTATTTCGGGGGCTGGTGGCTGCTCCCGGGAGGGTGTTGGCACAGCCACAGTCGGAGGCGCCGGGCGCGGGCGGAGGCACAGATGGGACAGGCGGGAGGGAGCTGCTCCTGTCTCCGCCGTTAATGAAGTCACCCGAGGGGGCTCAGCCCTGCCCCCACAGACCTTGGGGCGCCTTTCAAGCGGCTGCTGGGGGGAGGTTTGGGTTTGCAGCTCAAGCAAAGCAGATTTGGGGTCTAACCCTCGCTGCTGCAGGTGTGTGTAGCACCTTCTGCACCAAAGGAGTGGTTCTGTTCAGTGGTAGCTGCTCTGGGCTCTGAAATCCTCACTCAGAAGGAGAACAGGGTTGAAATAACCCTTTTTTGGCAGCTGCAGCTTGGGATCGGTCCTGTCCCAAGGCTGCTGCTCTCTGGGGTGGGAGGACTGGGCAGCAGCATGAAAGGCTCCACACAGAGCCCAGGCAGCCTTTGTGCTGGGTCTGTGGGCAGCAGCGGGGCCAGGGAACACCCAGAGCCAGCAGGACAAGGGGGAAAACTCTCCTCCTGGCCAAAGAATCCCCCTCCTCTGTGTGACCCTCAGCAGAGCTGTCTTGCTCCCTGCTCTGCTCAGCACAAGGGACTGAGTGTCTCCCTTCCTCCTCCTCAAACAAAGGCAGCTACAGTTCGTCTTCTCTTTCTTCTTCCAAGTGGTTTCACCCTTCAGTTCCCGGCCCTGGTTTGGGATGCCCGAGGAGCCCCGTGCAGAAGCCAGAGGGGGCCCTGGCAGGGCAGGGGGTTCTGCTGGGACAGCACAGCTGCTCCCATCCTCTCCATCTGCCACAGATCTGCTCCCAAAGCATCGGGACAAACCGAAGCTCCAGGTGGGCTCCTGTCCAGCCCCAGACAATCCCACTGAGCTGTTGGAGGGCTGTGGTGTGGTTGGGAAGCCAACACCAGCCCACAGCAGGGAGTGCTGGCTGCCGGGCTCCCCGTGGGAAGGGCGGGCAGGTAAGGGGAGTTTTGCCAAAGGAGCATCCTGTGGGCAGGGAGGGGGCCCTGCAGCTTGAACAGTTGCCTGCAAAGGAGCAATTTCGGCATGTGAAAGGAATGTGGCTCCAACACTGCCAGAGATGGAGGCTGTGCCTCAGGGATAGGGATGTGCTGCCGGCCTGACTCACCGGCTGCCTCCCCGCAGCCGCTTCCTCTCCAGGAGGCAGAAACTCCCAATTTTTCTCTATCACATGGCTTAAAGTAGGGGGTGAGGAAGGAAACGCTCTTATTTTTAACTCTTGTGTCTCCCCAGGGCCCGGGGTCAAGCGCTGGCCCAGTGAGGTGCCCCCCTGTGATGTGCCACGAGCTCTCCAAGGCCAGGGCTCCCACTCACCTGAGCACTGTGGGCTGTTTGCAGCTCCCCACGGTGTTGTGGGGTCTGAGCCCGTGCACAGAACATCTCTGAAGGCTGGGAGCAGCCAAGGGACCCCGTGCAGGATGGGGACACCCAGGGTGGGCAGTGGGGTGGCTCGGTGTGGTCACAGCTCCATTGAGGGTGGCTGAGAGCGACTGAGCCACAGGGAAAATGCACTTTTTTCTTCCCTTGAAGCGACCTGCCCGTGCTGCTCTCTGTGTGCCACCTTAGTGGCAGGTGCTGGGGGTCCCTATTTGTGCCCATCACAGGGTCAGAGCTGTTGTGAGCCAGGGCTGAAGGGTGGGGAGGGTTCTATGCATCCCAGGTCCATCCAGGGAGGATCTGGAGATGTAGTGTCACCATCCCAAGGGTGCAGGCTGGGCAGAGGGGGGCACCCCTGAAACATTTTGGGTTCCCCACCCTCAGCTGAGCTGGAACATTCAGCCCCAGCACGAGCTGGACACTGTCAGCACCCCAGTGTGGGGAGGGGCTGCCTCTGCCATGGGAGGGATGGACACTTCAAGAGGCTTTGTCCTGCTGTTCCCAGTTCTCCTGAGGGGGAGAAACGAGGCCAAGTGCCTGTTTGTTAACTGTGATGGGGTTTTTTTGCATTTCTAGAGGATTTTTCTTGCCCAGCCCTGCCCAGCAAGGCTGGTGGGACTGGCATGGCACAGCCCTCGGCACGGTGAGGTGCCCTCGGCTGAGGCACAGCTCGTGTCTGGGATCAAAGCAGCTGATCTGGGCATGAAGTTTTGGTCTTTGGTTCCTTGGGGCTTTCCTTGAGCTCCTGTTGTGAAACCTTCATTTGCTTCTAACAGCAGTGAGTTGTTGTTGTGTTTTTTTTTTTTCTCATGATCTTCTCTTTTCCCCCTCTGTTGCCCTGAGATAAAGGCTGCTAAATTTGTCCTGTGCTGAAAACGCAGCTAATCCTGATGGACCTGAATTCACATCTCCCCCCAGAGGAATTGCACTAATTTTTTTCCCTTTGTTCTGCCAGGGGACCTGTCCGTTTCCTAGTGGATAAAAAAAAAAAATCACTATTTAGGGCAAGGTTTATATTCCCGAAAACCCATGTTTGTTTGCGAGAAAAGAGGACAGGAGGGAAATAAGCGAGAAAAGCATCATGCCTTTTTTTTTTTCTTTTTCCCCTTCCGATATTGTTTTTACAGCAGGCAAGTTTTAATTAAAGTGAGGAACTAGGTCGCCTGTGCTGTCCAGAAGATGCTCTGAGGATGTGGCCCTTTCCCACCAGTGTTACACTGGGAGCTGGAGCTGCTGGCCCAGCCTGGCAGTGACGGCTGGAAAAGCTCCTCGCAGGCTGCAGGGACAGGGTGGGCTCTGGAAGGGTGAGGGGTCTCCCTCCTGCCCACGGCTCCTGGTGGTAATGGGTGGGTTGGGTGTGGCATTTTGGGGTGCTGGGTGAAGCCCATGTCGGGCTGGGCAGGGCTGTGGTGCCAGCTCGGCGTGGGGATGCAGAGGGACAGCCCCGTGTGTGGAGCAGGTCTGAGCACAGGAGGGGACGGTGAGAGGCAAAGCAGGTGTGAACTGGCCCTGCTGGGAGCCCAGAGCTGGCAGGAGGCTTCAGGAAGCCGCAAGTGCTCGCCTGGGGCAGAAAAATCCAGCGAGAGCCGCCTTGTCCTCACCTGGGGCTCTCCCGGCCCCGGGCGGTGCAGGATCCTGAGCCGGCCCCGGGCTGGGAACGCGCTGGGCACAGGGACAGGAGCTCCCGGTGTCCGCTCCTGCTGCGGAGGGAGGAGGAGGAGGATGGAGCGAAGGGCGAGAGCAGGACCGGGGGTGGTAGGAGAGGGGGCTGGGGCAGTGGCCGCTCCCTTTTGCCCATGGCTGTGGGGAGTGACTGTGCCCACCGCCCCACGTCGATGGGTGTGGGGGGTGCCTGTGCCCACCGCTCCCCGTCGGTGCGGGGGGTGCCCCGCGACCCCCAGCGCTCCCCAGGAAGCGCCCGGTGCCGTTCCAAGCGCTGCAGCCCCGGCGGGACGGCGAGACCCCCGAGCTGGGGGGCTCCGTCCCTGGGTGCAGGGGCTGAGCACCCCGAGGGGGCGGCTGGGGGGCTCCGTCCCGGGGTTCGGGGGTCGGTGAGGGGAGCCGGGGGACCCCCGTGGGGGGGGGGGTGGTGGCTGCGCCCCCCGGACCCGGGGCTCCCCGAGGGCACCGGGGCGCGCAGCTCCCGCACCCCACGGCCCCCCCGACGGGAGGCGGGTGCGGGGGTGGGGCCTCTCCTCGCCCCCCCCGTCCCGGGCGGCCCCGGGTCCCCTCCCCGCACGGGGCTGCCGGCGGGACTTCCTGATCCCGCTCCATTGGCCGCAGGTAGCGCAGCTGTGCGGGACGGGGCACGGACAGACGGACAGACGGACAGAACCCATGCGGACCCCTCACTGAGCTTCATCCCCCGCCCCCTCCTCCTCCTCCCCTTTCTCCTCCTCCTCCTCCTCTCCCTGGCTCCCTTCCTGCCCAGCACATGTAAAAGTTGTGCGTGAGGCTCCGTTCCCGTCCCGCTCCCGGTGCTGCTGGCGGCAGGAGCCGGGCTGGGATCACCCCCGCCGCGGAGCAGGGACCCCCCGGAGCAGGGACCCCCCGGGGTCCCCTCGCCCATGCTGGATTTCGGCCCGGGAAGGTGACTGCGGGAGGAAGCGGCGCCGCGCCGGGTCGGGGTAACCATGAATGAGATGTCGAGTTTCCTGCACATCGGGGACATCGTCTCCCTGTACGCCGAGGGCTCCGTCAATGGCTTCATCAGCACCCTGGGGTGAGTGAGGGGCTCCCGTGGCCGCCCGAGGGGACCCCGGGATGGACGGGACGGGAGGAAGGTGCTGAGCCGGAGCACGGTGGGAAAAGGGGCCGGGAAGCTCCGGGTGCTGCAGCAGGAGTCGGGAGAGTTGGTGGGGAGTGGGACAGGGTGCTCCCGGGTTCGCTCCCGGCTCTGGCCGCTGCCGGGGCAGGAGGCAGCCCTGGAAGGACCCCCAGTCCACTCTTCCTGTGGCCAGAAGCTGTTTCCTCCCCATTAGGGGCTGGGGGGATGAAAGGGGCTTAAGCAGCGTGAGGGGTCGATGGGGTGAGGAAGGAGATGTGGAGTGGGATGGCTCGGGCAGCCAGGATCCCTCCTGGGCACGGGATCGTTCTGTGCTCCCAGCCCTGTCCAGTGTGGCTCTCGCTGTCTCCCCTCGGGGTCCCACATACCCGGTGATCAGTGGCATCGCTGCAGGGTCACCAACACACGGCTGCCCATGGCCACCAAGTGCTGCTCGGGGCTGGGGGACCAGGGCACTGCCAGCTCTGGGCTGTCAGCTCCCTGGCCGTGGCAGCACTGGCAAGGGGATCTCAGTGCCCAGCGTGGGGAGACACAGTGGAGCCCTCGGGGACCTGTCCCTTGTCCCTCCTGTTCCCGTGCAAGCCAGCGGTGCTGCTGGAGCAAAGCCAGGCCAGGACCTTCATCCCCTCCGTGCACAGGCCTGCTCCCACTGGGGGTGTTTGGCCATGGCATGGGAACAGGCCGTGACCCTCGGTGTGGAGGGCTCTGGCAGGGCTGCCCTGGGGCACGGGTGGGTTTTTCCTCACCCCGAGGCAGGGACCCAAACCATGTCTGCAGCCCCGGGCGGGGGCCGGGGGCTGTGCCAGCGCTCCTGCCCCACGCCGCGTGTAGGAGAGGCTGAGCTCAGGCAGGAATGCTGACTTGGATGGGATTCCTGGGGCAGGAGCTGCCCGGCTCTATAATCTGTGATGAATGCACTTGCTCCCACATGCCTCTCCATACGCACATACCTTCGCCTACACGTGTTCTCGCACCCACCGCCGGGCACGTGCGGCCTCGGGGTTTGTGCCCACTGGGGCTCCCTCCACCAGGCTGCCCAGAAGTGGGGGGCAGTGGGGGCACCCCTGCCCAGGAGCTCTGTGCAGGCAGCTCTGTGGTGTCGGGCAGCAGGTCCTGGGGGTGCAGCCTGTCTGTGCCAGGGAGGCACATCCCCACGGCCCTCTGGGGAGAGGTCTCCTCGGAGCTGCCCTGCAGAGCCACCCCGAGGCAGGGCTGCAGCCTCAGCAGCTCCATGCTGAGCACCCCTCCAGCCTCTGGGAAAGGGGCTTGGGAGGAGGCTCTGCTGGGAGCCAGCCTTGGTTATTGGCTCCCTCAGTGTGTCCCAGTGGCTCACCGGGAGCTCAGTTAGAGCCGTGGGGACTCTGTGGCTCTGATCCCTTTGCAGCTCTGGCCCTCGCATCCCCTTTTAGCCAAGTGTTTTTCCAGACTTCCTTAGAAGCACCTGAAAAGCAGGACTTGTTTGGGGAGCCTCTTTTCCCAGGCCCCAGCATGGCTTCTGCTGGGCAGCCCCATTTTCCCAGGGTTCTGCTTTCTCTGGGTTGTTTCCACCCCCCAAGTTTTCCCTTGTGCCGGGGGAGACCCAACCACACCTTAAATCACTCCTGTGATAAGGAACGGGGTGACTCACTGAGAGTGCTTCTCCTGGCCCTCCTGCCACAGGGACCTCATTTAGCTCATTTGCAAGGCAAACAGCTCTGCCAGCCCACGCTGGCCTGACATCCTTCCTTGTGCAGGGACTGGCTTTGGCTGTGGGGTCACTGGGGGGCTGAGTGGAATCTGTTTATATGAGGTGATTGTGTCTCCAGGTGCTGCTCACGGGTGTCACGTTAAGGGATGGACACCAATGTTCTGGGGTGGAGGTGGGGGGAGCCCTGCAGCCCCTGACTGAGCCCCCTAATGGCACTGTGAGGGGCCCCTGGCACAAACCCTCCCCACAGGCCCCCTCTCTGCAGTGGGCGTTTGCTCCTGAGCAGGAAAAACATCCCGGGAGGGGTGGGGACCTCCAGTGCTGGGCTAGGTGGGAATGCTGAGCCAAGATACCCAAACCAGCTGCAGTGTGATCAGCCCGGAGGAGGAGATCGCCCAAGGAGTCCTGTGGGCAGAGAGAACTGGGCTAAGGGCGGCCACGCTGCTGGTCACAGTGCCCTGGGAGTGACACGGTCCCCTGGGAGAGCTGGGGGTACAGCATGGGTGTTCTGGAGAGGCCAGAAGTGGTTCTGGGAACATGGGAAGTTGCCTCGGAGGATTTTGTTTGCTGCCCCATCCCTGGGGGCTCCCAGGACCCAGAGGGGGCTTGGGACTGGCAGCAAGGGCTCCATTGGTGGCAAACCCCCCTGGGTGGTGAGCAGCTGTTTCTGGTGAAACAACACCTTTGGGAGCTGTACCTGTGGTTGCAGGTGGATTTCGGGGTGGAGCAGCTCAGGGAGATGCAGCTGGTTAAAGGGTAACTCCAGCTCTGCCGGGTCAGGACGAACCTGTCTCTGCAGAGAGGAGGAGGAGGAGTCCTCCTGGCTCAGGGACAGCCGGGGAAAGCTGCATTTTTGTGGCTGCCCTGTGCTCACTCACTTTATTCTTATTCCTCCCTGGGGGATTAGTGCCCACCCTGCACCCTGAGGGTGCTGGCAGAGCTGACCTGGCCCCCATGCCCAACAAGGAGCTCTCCTCCTCCTCATCCTCCTCTTCCTCACCTCCAGGGGTCGGTGGGCTTTGTAGGGGTGTGCTCCTGCCTGATTTGTGTCTTCCCTTTTCCCAGAGCCCTCCTTCCCTGAGCATCCCTGGACCATGGAGTGCTGGCACCGTGTGTGCCATGCCCTGGGAAGGCCCTTCCCCAGCCCAGGTTCCTGCAGGAGCAGCAGCTCCACGTCAGCCCCAGCTGGCCCCTGTCCCCGGGGAGCTCAGGGGTCTGACAGTGGTGGATTTTGGCAGCACTGGATGAGCTGCTGCTCCCCTGACCTTGGGGAAGGCTCTGCCTCACACGGGGCCAAGTACGATGGCCCCGGGCCAGGGAGTCACTTTGTGCTCAGTTTGGAAGCACCAGAAAGCCCCTCTGGAACCGGGGAGGGCTCCAGGGCTTAAAGCTGGCCAGGTGCTCACCAGTGCAGGGTCCAGCCCCTCCTGCTCCCTGGGGTAGTTTGGAAAGGCAAAGTGTGACATTCCCAGGCTGCATCCAACCTCCTGCCTCGCACGGATCCTCCTCCTGGTGCTCGGACACCGACAGCCCCTTTTCTCCTTCACACCTGGGCAGTGAGGGCATCTCCTTCACACCTGGGCAGTGAGTGCCCTCACGTGCCCGGCTCCCACACATCCCCGATGCTCTGGTGGCAGAGGGAGCTCCCATGGCCCATCCTGCTGCGGGAATGCTGGTTATTTTATTAGCAGGAGCGTGTCCCTGCTCCAGCCGCCTCCCAGGTGACTCATGTCCACCCTGTCAGAATCCTTTATTTTCAGCAATTTTTAACTGAGGAATGTTAGTCCAGAGTATCAGTTTAATAAAAAGAACACTTTGCATTCCTGCAGAGAATGTAATCCTAGGATTAAAGATGCTGAAACTGCCTTGAGATCATTAACTAATTAAGACTTGCAGCCTGGCAGGTCACTGTCTCTAATCCTGCCTGGTGGATGGTGATGCCGGGCACGGGGAAGGCGAGCGAGTGCTGTGGCACAGCCAGCACTGAAAATGAGCCTCCTGGGAGGCTGTGACAGGGGAGGATTTTTGGATTTTAAAGTGCAGAGGTGAATTGAGCCCTCTGCCTCTGTGGGCTCTGGTGGGAGCCAGGCACATGCCAGTTCCTCCTGCTGCTTCACTTCCCGGGGTGCGGAAAGCGGGCGAGCGGGTACAGCCTGTCTGGCTGGAGCACCCAGTTCCCCTGGGAGCCTCACAGGGACCAGCTCTGGGTCCCAGCTCCAGGAGCCCCTTGGGCGATGCTCACCCCTCTGTGCTTTGGGTGCTGGGCAGATCCTCCTGTCGGGTCTGCTTTGGTGTTCTTGGTGACTTTGAAAAGCAGCGTCCCCTCCATCCCAAGGTCAGTGCCCAGCACCCGAGGCCAAGGCTGTGGGATTTGCTTAACGTTGGGAAAACAAAGAGGTGGGCAGGGCAGAGCCTGCAACTCTGATCAGATAATAATTAATAACTGGGTCTAGGGGGCCTCTGCCACCTCCATCGTCAGCACCTGCACCCTCCGTGTCCCAGTGGGATGAGTTCCCAGCCGGAGAAGGAGATCTCTGGATGAAAGTTGAACTCATCACATTTTTACTGGATTAAGAGTGCAATAACAGCAGCCAGCACACTATGCCTGGGGGGCACTGGGCTCAGCCGGGAGCTGGAGCTGGGCAAGGCAGGATCCCCTCTGGCAGAGCCTTGGCACGGGTCACTGAGCAAAGGGCCTGCAGTGGCTGACACGAACCATTGTGGTTCTTTACTGTGATCTGTATCAGCCCTGTGTGCCCTGAGGGATCAGGGTGGAAAACACCCATGGAGTAGGGCTGTGGTGGGAAATGAGGGGCCCGTGTTCAGAGCAGGCACCCTGGAGTGGCTCCAGGAGCCAGGTGCTCATGTGTGAAATATTAATGGAGTGCAGATGGGTGGGAAGTGGGAGATACAGGTTTGGATGCTGTTACTTGGGCCAGGTGATGGCGGCATGATTGTGGTTTCAGGCACAGCCTCTCCCCTCTGTCATCCCACTGTTCCTGACCCTGCTCCTGCTTTTTGTCCGGTGCAGGCTGGTGGACGATCGGTGCGTGGTGGAACCGGCTGCTGGGGACCTGGACAACCCCCCCAAGAAGTTCCGAGGTGAGCCTGGGGCAGCTCCATCACTGCTGTGAACGGCTTTGGGGATGATGGTGGCCCTGAGCATCCGTGCCAGGGGCAGGGACTGGGGGGCTGGGAAGTGCTGGCTTGTCCATACCAGGGATAGGGTCAGTGCTGGCTTGTGCCTGCTGCCCCATGTGCTCGGGATGCTCTGAACCCAGGGAAAGGGCTGTGTCCCAGAGAGTGTCTCAGCTGAGTTTGAGTGCCTGGAGCTTATAGCCAAGGAGTGTACAGAGAGCTGTGAAATCTCCCCAAACCTGTGACTGTGGAGTTGGATTTGGGGTTGCTTTAGGGCAGCTGTTCCTTTCATCCCAGCTGCTGTCATTTCAGGTCCTATTTTAAAAAAAGCTTTTTAAATATCAGTTCCCCCCTCTGCATTGTGCCTCCACCTTTTTTCCGGGTGCATTAACAACCCATCCAGCAGCTCCCAGCATCCCACAGCCCAGGGAGCCATCCTGTTTCCTGGGCATCAACAGACTTTCCCCTGGGGCTGGATGGGAAGAGCTGGGAGCAGCCTTGTCCCAGCAGCCACTCCATCCCTTGCCTGGCCATGGGCGGGTGTCGAATCTCTTTTCCAGGCACAGGTTTGGTTGAGGCTCAGCCCTGCTCCCTGCAAGCCCTATCAGGATATCCAGCTGCTTGTTTTAATGGCCGGAAGGGTCTCGCTCTGCCTGCTCGATAGCCATCGCCTCGAGCCCTGGAAACAACGGGCTGAGCTCTTCCCTGCGGCAGCAGCGAGAGCCCGGGCAGGATTTTCATGTGCTGTGGCCGTCCCCATATCCTGTGGCCAGACCCTGCCCTATCCTGCGCCGCAGTGAGCGGGATGCAGGTCTCCCTGGGGCGTCCCGCTGGGAAAACAGGGCCCTTCTCTGAGGTCAGGTCCAAAAGGTTCTTTGGAAACGCCAAAACCCACCCGGGAGCCTGTTCCTGTGGCCCTGCCCTCGGGAGACGCTCCACACCTCTCAGTTATTTGCTTTCTTTCTGTGGTTTCTCCCCCCTCCAAGGCTCTTCCCAGCCCAGTTCAGGCATGAAAGGAAAAGCAAATCCAGTGCTTCCACCCTGCGCTGAGCCAGAGTCAGGAGGCTCCCAGACAAGGGGCAGTGGGACCCTTGGCCGTGCCACTCCCTGCAGTGCCCCCCGTGCCTCGTGTTCCCCGAGGGTTTGCAGTGGGTTTTGCCCCCATGGCTGTTCTGGGCCGGGGCAGGTTGGCCCCACATCCCCTGCTGAGCTGCTCCTGCAGGGCAGTGCTCACGTGGGACCTTCCCCCGCCTTCCCTGTTTTCCGCCCACCATCCATCTTGCAGAAAGCTGTCGATGCTTTGGCCCAGATGCCAAAATCTCCGGCTCCCGACACAAACTGTGCTGGAGACTTTTTTGTGTGGAAACCTCGCTGTGCCTCAGTTTCCCTCCTCGCAAAGCCAGGCTCAGCACTGAGCCAGGGTAGCCCCGTGGGCAGGGCGTGCGTGGAGCCAGGGCTCGGGTTTGGACCCAGCTCCAAGTGGCTTTGCTGGATTATTTTCCCTCCACCAATTTCAACTTCCCACCGGGCCCTTTTTCAGCCTAATTAGTAACGTGGTGGAAGCGCCCCGGGGGCCGCAGGTGCCCCGCTGTGGCAGTGGGCACGGGCAGCCAGGCATGGCAGCTCCGGCGTCACGGGCTCCCTGGCACAGGATGTGCCGCTGGCAAACAGACCTGCAAAACGAAATGTGAAACTTGGCCCCGGCCCAGCGGCCCCGGCCGGTGAGAACCGCGCTCGGCGCTGTTTGCTCGGCACTCCCAGGTAAATAAATACGCTCTTGCCGGCGCCCTGGGCCCGCGGCCAGCCATGGAAAGGACTTTTTTTATTTTCTTTTTGTGTCTGAAGGTTCTGGGCTGCTATTTCAGGCATAATTAGGGCGATTCAGGCTGCAGAGCCCTTCCTGCCCTCACCCTGCACAGCTTTGAGCTGTGGAAGGGGTCTGGGAGATGTGAGTGCCTCCTTGTCTCCAGACATCTGCTCTCCTGCTTCGGTTCCCAAAGCCTGGATCTGGGTGTCTGCACTTCCTGCCCCCCAGTCGGGAGGAAAACAGACAAACTGGGACAATCTGCAGAGCAGGGAGTCACTGGAAGCATGTGGAGGAGCTGGGATGCATCTTGTGCATCCTTTAGGACCTGAAATGCAGCTGCTGACACGCAGATTTTGGGATTACGCTCGCAGCGTCCAGCACGGGTGATCCAAGCTCTCTGAGACTGTTCTGGAGGGATGGACGTGTGTATCCCAATGGCATGGCCACCACAGGGTCCATCCACAGCCTCTGCAGGCTCCGGGTGTCCCGTGGTAACAAGGGATGTGGAGATGGCTGCTCGTGTCCTGACCTCCCTCCCAGTGGGATCCTCTCCTCCTTTGGTGCAGCTGGGCTTCATCAGAGCTTCTTCTCCCCCTGAAGTTTTCCTTCCCAAATAGCACAGCCATTTCCGATGGGAGCACTTCTGATCATGAGTCCAAGAAGTGGAGTAATTCCTGGACTCATTATTTATCCTGATTTAAAGCTCACCCTGCAGCCAACGCACGGTGGTGTGACCTCCACGTGTCCCCGCCGTGTCTCCCTCGGACCCCCGGCAGTGGATGGGGTTGTGGTGGGATGGGGGGACTATCTCCCAGTGGTGCTGCTGGGGCAGGAGCCGTGTCCTGGAGGAGCCCTCGCTCCTGTCCCACTGGGGACGCACTGGTGGCTGCTGCAGCCTCACGCTGCCTCCTCTGCTCCCAGATTGCCTCTTCAAAGTGTGTCCCATGAACCGCTACTCCGCCCAGAAGCAGTACTGGAAGGCCAAGCAGACCAAGCAGGACAAGGACAAGATTGCAGATGTGGTGCTGCTGCAGAAGCTCCAGGTGAGAGGGGTGAGGGACCGTCCTGCCCAGAGCAGGCAGTCCCTGAGGGCTGGGTGGGTGATCACATGCAGACCTCTGGTGATGTTGGTTTTGGGATGAGGGGGGTTTTCCACCTGCCTTTCCCCCCTTGCCCCATGAGCAGCCATCGTTGTCTCACCCTCCTGATGCTCCTTGTGTAGAAGAGCTGTGGCAGAGTGGGCAGAGGAGCTCTGTGAGCACAACCCTGCACCCCCCAGACCCCTCTCAGCACCCCTCAGCACCTCTCAGCACCCCGGGCGTGCAGGAGGGAGCCCTGCGGCCAGGACGTGCTCCAAAGGGCTGTGGAAGGGAAAAGGCTCCTGTTGACTTCCCCGAGGTTTGGCCAGGGCCCATGTCAAACATTGCACAATGGCCTCAGACAGCTGGCGAGGCCCCGCGGATGATTCATAAAACTGAGGCTGAGGAGAGATTCACTAAATCATCTCATCGGGCCTCCAGCCCAGCCCAGCTCCACCGGCCCAGCTCTGCCGTGGGCAGGGGGGCTGAGCAGGATCAGGACGGGGTGTCCTGCCCTGGGTTGGAGGTGCTGGGACGGGGTCGGTGCCTCCTGCCGTGTCCAGCCCTACGTGGTCACTGGCACGTGGAAACACCATTTTCCTGTTGGACTGGGACGTGTAACGTCACAGCTGCCCCGGCCAGGGCTGGACCCAGAGGCTCATTGCTGAGCCTGATTGATTGCACCTTGGTTAGGGTTTGTCTTAAAGAGATTCTGCTGTTTCCTTGCTGCTTCCTGGTGTTTCCATTGGTGTCCCGAGTGCAGCTGGGGCAGGAGGGAGCTGAGCTCAGCTCTGCCCATGTGGCCACAACAGCCCCAGCCTGGGTGCCGGGCTCCAGCCTGCAGTTTATCAGGGAGGCTGAGAAACAGGCTGAGAACATCTCCAGCCCATGGAGATGATTCCCTGAGGCAGGAGCAGCCAGGTCTCGAGCGGAGAAGCCCTGCCAGGCAATGCCCACGGTCATATTTCCGAGCTCGTGCTCTTCACTGTTGTTTTTACGTGGGTTTAAGGCTCCGTGTTTTCCTGGCTGACTGATCACAGGTGCAGCCCAGGGCAGTGCAAACAGGCCGTGGGGGCTTTCCCTGCTCCCACCCTTGTGTGCATCCCTGACACCCATCCTTGGGCTTGGGGACAGACCCCGTCCCATCCCATCCCAGGGGCAGGCTGGGAATGTCAGCCCTGTGGACTCACATGCTTGGGGCAGCCAGTTCCCACTCCCACCCCACTGCTGTGGGCGAAGGAGTTGCTCAGATCTGGATGGAGATTTAGCACGTTCTGTGGTGCAGGATCTCTTACCAGAGCCGTGTTGCTCCATGGGGTTGTTGTTAAACTCCCAGAGCCACATCAGTGCAGGATTTCTTGGCAGCAGGTTTGTTTTCCTGATGGCAGCAGCCACCACTGCAGGGCTCACGTCCCATGGTGGCTGTGTGGGGTGGGAGGGTTACCCCAGCTGGCACCCTGAGCTCTGTGGGGACCCCTGCCAGGCACATTCAGAGCCCTCACCTGCTTGGCCACTCACAGACCCACTGTCCCATTCTCCCAGTGCCAAGCCATGATTCCAGATGTTTCGCAATTCCTCTGCCCTCAAGTGAAAGGGGGTGAAAGCAGGATGGGGAAGGGCAGAAGCTCTCCCAGCTCCATCCCTTGCTGCTGTTCCCACCCCAGCAGCGAGGGAACACTGTGCTGGTGCTGCCCAGGCTGTGCCCAGGCTGGCGCCGGCGCTGTCAGCACCCCCTCACCATTCCCAGATCCGCTGTGGGAGCGAGTTCCTGCCTCGCTCCGTCTGTGTCAACATCACATCACTGCTCCCACTGCCAGAGCCACCGCATGGAAAATGTCTGTGGTTTTGGAGAGGGGCTGCAAGTGCTGCTGAGCAATTCACTCGTGGGGACTCATCCTGCTGCATCCACTGCAGCAGGTCTGGACCTGCTCCTTCTCTGGGCACAGCACTGCTGGCTCCTCTGGCACAGGGCCCCTGGCTCTTTGGTTTTGGTGCTGCCAGGAGCCCCCAGTGCCCACGGCCCCTGTGGTGGGTGTGTTGCCCCAGTCTCCAGTCCTCGTTCAGTGCTGCCCCCCGAGACCTGGCATCCTGGGGGAATTCTGGGGCCATTTTGTCCCTGTCCTAATTTTTGAAGTCCTCAGTTTATGTGAGGACTCTTCTCACGTGGGTTTCATAGGGCTGCTCAGGGCCACCCCATGGTCCTGGGCTGGGCTCTTGGAGGGCCACGTTGACCATGTTCCAGAGGGCAGAGGGATGCTGATCCTCCCGGAGCTGAGGAGGCTCTGGGGTATGCTCCTGGGGAGGGAGGAGGGTGCTGCTACACTCAGCTCTTGTCCTTTTGGATCAGCACGCGGCCCAGATGGAGCAGAAGCAGAACGAGACGGAGAACAAGAAGGTGCACGGGGACGTGGTGAAGTACGGCAGCGTCATACAGGTACCGGCCGGGCACTGCCCGTCCCCTGCGCTCCGGGAGCTGGGGGTGCACGGATCTGAGCGAGGCAGCTGCTGGGCTGGGGCTGGGGGGATCACTCTGGGAGGCCTCGGGGGGCTGCATTGCCACGGCTCACCCAGCGTTTGCTCCTCCAGCTCCTGCACATGAAGAGCAACAAGTACCTGACGGTGAACAAGCGGCTGCCGGCGCTGCTGGAGAAAAACGCCATGCGGGTCACGCTGGATGCCACCGGCAACGAGGGCTCCTGGCTCTTCATCCAGCCCTTCTGGAAGCTGAGGAGCAACGGGGATAACGTGAGGAGCCCCTAAGTGACACTGTACAGAGAGCACTGTGCCCAGGCTCTGCTCCCCGCCCGGTGCCCGGTCTCACCCTCGCTCCCCCTTTCCCATTTTGCTCCCCAGGTAGTCGTGGGAGACAAAGTCATCCTGAACCCCGTCAACGCCGGGCAGCCGCTGCACGCCAGCAACTACGAGCTGGCTGACAATGCTGGCTGCAAGGAGGTACTGGGGGGCCTGGGCAGGGCTGGTCTCAGGGCTTGCCTGTTGTTTTTCCCTTCTTCTTCCTTTCTCTCCTTGCCCCAGGGATCATGACCGTGCTCTTTTGCTCCTTAGGTGAACTCTGTCAATTGTAACACCAGCTGGAAAATCAACCTGTTCATGCAGTTCTGCGACCACATGGAGGAAGTGCTGAAAGGGGTAAGGAAGGAGGTTTGGCTGCTCAGACCTGGCAGGCTCCAGGGAGGCAGCCCCAGTCCCCTGCGGGGACAGGACGTGTGAACAGCCATTTGGCTCTGTGACAGGGGCAGAAAGGAGGTCCTACCTTGAGGACTGTAATTTCTGGGAGAACTTATCACTTGGAGAACAGAACAGCAAGCAGGAGGGGGATATTTTAGTATCTGATGGCAGCAGGTACCTGAGGGCATGAAATTACCCTCTGCCTCAGGGTGTTAAATTGGCTCTCGAGGACAAGCCGAGGCCCACGCGGTGCTGCAGTGAGGCAGTGGCTTCTCACTGCGAGGACAATTCTCAGCTGCTCAGCCCTGCAGCAGGGCTGGCTGTTGCCTGGGAAAGGAACTTTCCCTGCCGAGCTATTGTTCAGGGCCGAGGTCCTCCAGGAAGCAGCTGGATGGATGTGGATTGTTATGATCTTACAGACCTTCATCCCCAGGCGCTGCGCTTACCCCAAAGCTTCCCACATCCTCCTTCCCGGGGTGTTAATGCCTTAAACACACTGGTGAGCGGAGCCTCTGCCCACTCCGAGGGTGTAAAGTGATGGATTCACATCCCTTTGTATCCGGGGGTGGGAGCAGAGGAGTCACCTGCCTGGGTGACAGGAGTGATGGCAGTGCAGGGTGTCCCATCCCCTGTCCCCGTGCAAGGTGCCCTCCCTGGGCTCCAAGGACTGTTTGTGCTGCCTGAGGCAGGTTTTAGCACAGCTCAGGTAGGTCAGATGGAAAGAGTGACAGTGCCCTGCCATCCTCAGGTCCCACAGTCCTACCACACAGCTGGGAGCTGTGCTCTGCTCTGGAGCATGGATGGGAGGAATCCCATCCCCTTTGCAGGGTAAGGGTGGGTCACAGGGGGAGGTACATCACCTTGTAGGAGAGTCATGGAGCAATTTCTTCACTGAATCAGTGGTTAAACATTGGAACAGGCAGTGGTGGAGTCACCATCCCTGGAAGTGTTCAAAAAGCCAGCAGATGTGGGACTTCACAGCATGGTTCAGTTGGCATTGGTGCTATTCAGATGAAGGTTGGACTTGATCTTGGGCGTCTTTTCCAACCTTAATGATTCCATGATTCTTTGTCCCTGGGTCTCACCACCGTGTCCTGGTGCAGGGTGATGTGGTGAGGCTGTTCCACGCCGAGCAGGAGAAGTTCCTCACCTGTGATGAGTACAAGGGCAAGCTGCACGTCTTCCTCCGCACCACCCTGAGGCAATCGGCCACCTCGGCCACCAGCTCCAACGCCCTGTGGGAGGTGGAGGTGAGCAGGGAGGGGATGGAGAGTGTGTTTGGAGGATTTTGGGTAACCTGCGTGGGCATCCCAGTCCCTCAGCCCCACGTACTGAGCTCTGCTCTGCCTCTCCCAGGTGGTCCACCACGACCCATGCCGAGGAGGAGCCGGGCACTGGAACGGCTTGTACCGCTTCAAGCACCTCGCCACGGGCAACTACCTGGCAGCAGAGGTAAGGGGGTGAGCAGAGGGGTGCAGGAGCATGCCCTGCCCAGGAGAGGCTGTGCCACCCCTAGCAAAGGCAGTGCCCACCTTGGGCAGGGCAGCAATGCCCAGCATCGCCTCTGGCCCCGTGGCTCCTCTTTGCTCACAGCAGACGTTGGCACCAGGACTGTGAACATCACACTGACCTGGTTGTGGGGCTGAGCTTTCCTGCCTGAGATCCTCTGCCCTGTGGTGAAGGGGTTCACTTGCCAAAATGGCAGTTTCTGGCTTCTTTTCTGGCCCAGGGGGCCAGGAGGGGGTGGTTGGGGCTTTTCATTGCTCACCCTGTTCCAAGGAACTGAGTGGCACAACCCAGTGGTGACTCATCCTGCTGTCCTTGCCTGGGGAGGGTGGGGGCAAAATCTGGGGCTGGAAACACCATCTGCCAAGTTTTTTCACTCCTATTTAAGGCAGCTCAAGGCCTCCTGATAGAGGCACGAAGGAGTTGCTGCACTTAGAAAATGTAGTTTATTTGACACTGGTGAGCTGCCACGACCAAGGGCTGTGCTCTGCTGCCAGGGAAGCAGGGGCATCCCGGGGACGCCGTGTGCCAACGTGCTCCCTGACTGGAGAAGACACCCAAGGGCAGCCCCTAGGGCCCTTCCACCACTGCGGGGTGGAAAACAGCAAATATTGGCACTCTGAAATGGGTGCTTTGAACCCAAAGACACTTGGCTGACATCTGCAGAGGGAAGAAGACCTCAGACTGACTCCCATCCTGGGCTGATGCTGCTGGCAAGGCCAGCATTTCTCACTGAGAGCTCAGCCTGGAGCCTCCAGAGTGTTCTTGCAGCCACACAGAGCCTGGATCTGCTCCCTGGGGCTCCCCCTGCCCCCCTCACGGGGCCAGAGCCTTGGGCACTGGGTGCAGGTCACGTCCTCCAGCCCCACCCGGGCAGGTTTCCTCTCGGTGATGTGTTCAAGGAAGGCAGGAATAGGGATTACACCCCGTGCTCAGGGGTTTGGAGGGACCTCGTGGGAGGACTGACAGCTGTCTTTCATCTCCCTCTTTAACTTTCCAGGAAAACCCAAGTTATAAAGGAGACGTGGCTGAGCCCAAAGCAGTGCCCACGGTGAGCTGTGTTGCAGCCCCGCTGCAGAACCGCTGCTGCCGCTGCCCCAACCCTGCCGGCCCTCGGCCAGTGCCCCAAAGCAGGGAAATGCCCCAAAACAGAGCCCGCTGGGGGACGTGCCCGTGCCTGGGCCGAGGCTGCCCCGCTGCCAGCACAGCTTCCCACAGCCCACGCTTAGAGCAGTGTCCCCTGTCCCGCCCGTGACAGGACCCTGCCGAAACCTGGCACAGGGGTCCCGGTGCATGTTGGCTCCCCAGGCCACGGGGAAGTGCTGCTAGAGAGAGAGTTGGACCTTCAGAGGGTTTTTTTCTTTGCTGCTGGTGAGGTCCTCGTAGCTCAGGTGCCTCACGCCGCGCTTGTGCTCTGCAGCCCCTCGTGCGTGTGCGCTGCTCAGCCCCGCGGCCGAGTGAAGCTTCTGCTGCGTGTGCCCTGTGCCACGGGGGTCTGGGCACTGCGGGGAGCCTGGGCCTGGCCCCACAGCGGGCTCAGAGCCCCCGTCCCCGTGCAGGGCAGCAGCAGCCGTGCCAGCCGCAGGAACACAGGCGAGAAGATCAAGTACCGGCTGGTGGCCGTGCCCCACGGCAACGACATCGCCTCCCTCTTCGAGCTGGACCCCACCACGCTGCAGAAGACGGACTCCTTCGTCCCACGGTACGTCAGCACGAGCCCCACGGAGGGCCTGGGGTAAGGAGGGGAGGCTTCAAGGCGTGGTGTGAAAGTTTGGGCAGTCTGTCCTTACGGGGGCTGTGTCGGGGGAAGGGGGGGGTGCTGCTGTGTCCCCATGGGGGTCACTCACCAAGACGTTGTGCTGTTTGCAGGAACTCCTACGTGAGGCTGCGCCACCTCTGCACCAACACCTGGATCCAGAGCACCAATGTGCCCATTGACATCGACGAGGAGAGGCCCATCCGCCTCATGGTGTGGCCCCACTCTCTCCTCCTATGCCCAAACTCATCCCCTGTGTCCAATAGCTCTTTGTGTGCTCCTGCCCTCCCAGCACCCAGGCCTTTCCAGGGACTGAAACATCCTGGAAGATCCAAGGGCACCAGCCTGGAGCCCATCCTAGTCACCTAGAGCCCATCCCAATCACTTAGAGCCCACCCAGCCCTCCTGATGGGGACAAACCGGGTCACTGGCGTCAGCTGGGTGGTGGCAGATTGTGGGGACACACCTGACACTGCCCTGTGTGTGTGACACTGCTTTTCTGTTGCTTCCCAGCTGGGCACATGCCCCACCAAGGAAGACAAAGAAGCTTTTGCCATCGTCTCTGTGCCTGTGTCCGAGATCCGGGACCTGGACTTCGCCAACGACGCCAGCTCGATGCTGGCCAACGTGGTGGAGAAGATGAACGAGGGTTTCCTCAGCCAGAACGACCGGAGGTAAAGGGCTGTCTCCCCTGGGAGCTGGGGCTGGGCTCCTCCAAGGGCTCCCCAGCATCTCTGCAGGATAAGGCCCCTGCCCGGCCCTGGTGCCAGCCCTGTCTCGCTTTCCTGCCCACATCCCAAATCCACGCCTGCTTCTCCCAGGAGCCTGCAAGGAAACCCGATAAGGGCCCGGCCCTGCTCCGGCCCCTCCTTTGCTGCTAGAAAAATATCCGAGGGGCTGGAGATGGCCCCACGATAGGGGCAGCCACATTAGTCACTGTATTATTTTTAGGTGGGTGGGTTCCTGGTGCTTCCTGAGCAAACACAGATCCCTGCGGGACAGAAGGAGCCGCTTCCGCCCTGCCAGCCCTCCCCGTGCAGGTCCCTCAGGGGTGACCAAGGGGGCAGAGGCATTTAATGCAAAATCCCTGGCACAAGCCATGGGCAAAGCCCCTGGCATTTACCCTGGCACGTATAGGAACCATAGGGGCTGGAGATCCAGCTGTTGAACTCCATCAGGGAGTGGAGGGTTGGGCAGCAGCTTCCCTGGCAGGCTTCTGAGCCCTGACAGGGGCTCTTTGGTCCCTCAAAACCCACCAGCATCACTGCAGGGACCCAAGGCTGGGCAGGTGGGCAGCCCCCAGCCCACTTGCACTGTGCCCCTTCACAGGTTCGTGATCCAGCTGTTGGAGGACTTGGTGTTTTTCGTCAGTGACGTCCCCAACAATGGCCAGAACGTGCTGGACATCGTGGTGACCAAACCCAACCGGGAGCGGCAGAAGCTGATGCGGGAGCAGAACATCCTGAAGCAGGTGGGTGTCCCTGGGGCCCTGCACCCCAGCAAGGCTGGGTCCTGTGGAAATGTCCTGTCCTGTCCAGGGTCACACTGGGCACCAGAGGTCTGGAAAACCCCATGGAGCAGGCTCTGGTCTCCAGGTCACGCCCCAGGGGTGCACCAAGCCTGCTGTCCAGCCACGCACAGGGGTGGAGCAGGACACAGCACTTACCTCTGCTTTTGGGCAGATCTTTGGGATCCTGAAAGCCCCCTTCAAGGACAAGGGTGGGGAAGGGCCCCTGGTGAGGCTGGAAGAGCTGTCAGACCAGAAGAACGCTCCCTACCAGTACATGTTCCGGCTGTGCTACCGCGTGCTCCGGCACTCCCAGGAGGACTATCGCAAGAACCAGGTGCTTGGGGGTGACCCCCCATCCCACCCCGTGTTTCAGAACCCCAGGGCACTGCCAAGGTCTCGGTGGGGCAGGGGGCACGTGCTCACCAGCTCTCTGCCCCTGCAGGAGCACATTGCCAAGCAGTTCGGGATGATGCAGTCCCAGATCGGGTACGACATCCTGGCCGAGGACACCATCACGGCCCTGCTGCACAACAACCGCAAGCTGCTGGAGAAGCACATCACCAAGACCGAGGTGGAGACCTTCGTCAGCCTCGTGCGCAAGAACCGCGAGCCCCGGTGGGTGTCCGGGGGGGGCCGTCCCTCAGGGCTCTGGGATGGGGGCTGGGGACCCCCAGGACCCCCTCTCATAGCGAGCTGCCCCTGCTTGGCAGGTTTCTGGACTACCTGTCAGACCTGTGTGTGTCCAACCACATCGCCATCCCCGTCACCCAGGAGCTGATCTGCAAGTGTGTCCTGGACTCCAAGAACAGCGACATCCTCATCAAAACAGAGTGAGTGCCCCAGGGAGGGGCTTTCACCAAC
This sequence comes from Corapipo altera, assembly GCF_003945725.1. NCBI lineage: Eukaryota > Metazoa > Chordata > Aves > Passeriformes > Pipridae > Corapipo > Corapipo altera. Next base: position 3,845,481 of record NW_020884933.1, read on the forward strand.
CCAGGGGTTGGTGCCTGGTCCTGCCTCCACCGGCTCCCGTGGTTAAACCCCATCACCCCTTGAGGCGCAGCCACTCCATCCACAGGAACATCTCCAGATTTATCCCTTTCCTGTCCTAGGCTGAGGCCGGTGAAGGAGATGTCCCAGTCCCATGAGTACCTGAGCATCGAGTACTCGGAGGAGGAGGTCTGGCTCACCTGGACGGACAAGAACAACGACCACCACGAGAAAAGCATCCGGCAGCTGGCACAGGAGGCCCGGGCTGGCAATGCCCACGATGAGAATGTCCTCAGCTACTACAGGTGATGATCCCGTGGCATCTCCTCTCCAGGTGAGGGTGTGAGGGTTGCACGGCCTCACTCCCTCTCCCCGTCACCCCTGGGCAGGTACCAGCTGAAGCTCTTTGCCCGCATGTGCCTGGACCGCCAGTACTTGGCCATCAAGGAGATCTCCCAGCAGCTGGGAGTGGACCTGATCTTCCTCTGCATGGCAGATGAGATGCTGCCCTTCGACCTGCGGGCGTCCTTCTGCCACCTCATGCTGCACGTGCACGTGGACAGGGACCCCCAGGAGCTGGTGATGCCCGTCAAGTTTGCCCGGCTCTGGACCGAGATCCCCACGGCCATCACGATCAAAGAGTGAGACACACTGGGGCTCACGGGGGCTTTGAGGGGCAGGGCAGGAGGAGGGGTGGCAGATGCCGTGGCAGGGACTGGGAGGGGAGCATTTGTCGAGTGACTTGGGTAAATCTCAGCCCTCAGAAGGAAGTGGGCAATCTGTCACGGGCGTCACTGCTGGCCACGATGGCTCAGCAGCTGCCTGGACAGTGCTCCTGCCTGGAGGAGGAGACTCATTGCCACCCAGCTCACCCCGACATCTCCCCTGGCAGCTACGACTCCAACCTCAACGTGTCACGCGACGACAAGAAGAACAAGTTTGCCAGCACCATGGAGTTCGTGGAGGACTACCTCAACAACGTGGTGAGCGAGGCCGTGCCCTTCGCCAACGAGGAGAAGAACAAGCTCACCTTCGAGGTGCGAGTGCTGCCGGTGTCCCTGGCACTGGCAGGAGGTGACACGGTTTGTGTCACTGCCTGTGCCATGTGCTGGGCACCCCTGGCCCCCACGTTTGATTCTCCTGCCCAGCCTCGAGCAGAGTGAGGTCTGGAGTTCTGGAGTTGCCTTGTCCTTCCCCAGGTCGTCAGCCTTGCCCACAACCTCATCTACTTCGGGTTCTACAGCTTCAGCGAGCTGCTGCGCCTGACACGGACCCTGCTGGGCATCATCGACTGTGTCCAGAACCCCCAGCTGATGATGCAGGCGGTCTACAACGACGAGGTGACGGGTGAGTCCCTGTCCTGAACCAGGAAGGGCTTTTCCATGGTCTGCCCAGTGCTTTCCAGTTTTAGTTGCAAGAAAACAAGCCACTGGTTTGCTGACAGGGAAGCTGTGGCTGGGTGGGCACTGGCTGAGCACTGTGGGGAGCCCTTGGCCGTGCCAGAGAAACATCCAGTCCCTCCTACTCGTTCTCTGGTGAAATCTACAGCATCTTCCAGTCTAAGGGGGTCCTTCCTTGGTCCTCTGCCACCTCCCTCTCCATCCACAATAACTCTGTCTGCTGTGGCTGCCTCTGCAGGGAAGAACGTGCGGAGGTCGATCCAGGGCGTGGGGCAGATGATGACCACCATGGTGCTGAGCAGGAAACAGTCCATCTTCAGCCCTCCAAGCCTCAGTGCTGGGTCAGCCCCAGAGCAAGTGGACAGAGGGAGGAGCATTGAGAACGAGAACATTGTGGTGATGGAGACCAAGCTGAAGATCCTGGAGATCTTGCAGGTTGGAGCCAGTGGGGCTGCGATTTTCTGATGCAGAAGGACAGTTGGCATGAAGAGGGGACTCACTTCTGCTTTCTTTTTCCTCACTGCTCCCAGTTCATCCTGAACGTGCGGCTGGACTACAGGATCTCCTACCTGCTCTCCGTCTTCAAGAAGGAGTTTGTGGAAGTTTACCCCATGCAGGACAGCGCAGCCGATGGGACAGCTCCAGCCTTTGACTCCACAAGTAACTCTCCCACTTTGCTCCTGGTGCACCCCCAGCTCAGCAAACCCATGGGCTGGCAGGATACGGGTGGCAGAGGTGGCAGCTCCAGCAGCCTCTGCTGCCGGCAGGGAGTGTGGGGTGGGATGAGGTGCCTGCTGTGGATGCTTGGGGCAGGGAGCTGGGTTGGTTCCTGTGGGTTCCTTCCAGCACCCAGGAAGGCACTGGGCACCCCTTTCACTGCCTCCCTCTGCCCTCAGCTGCAGCCATGAACCTGGACCGGATCGGCGAGCACGCGGAGGCCATGTTCGGTGTGGGGTGAGTTATCCTAGAGACAGGAGGGCTCTTCCCCTCCTGGCCATCCCGCTGAGGCTGGGAGCTGCAGGTGATGAGGGAGAGGAGGCTCTAAAGGCTGCTGGAGCCCCGGGGGGGTGACTGAGCACAGGGGAGCTCCCGCAGGGCTGTAACGCTCCCATCCTGGCTGCAGGAAGTCCAGCAGCATGTTGGAGGTGGATGACGAGGGAGGGAGGATGTTTCTGCGGGTTCTGATCCACCTGACGATGCATGACTACCCCCCGCTCATCTCCGGCTCCCTGCAGCTCCTCTTCAAGCACTTCAGCCAGAGGCAGGAGGTCCTGCACACCTTCAAACAGGTGACCCTGGTGGGACGCTGCTCTGGAGCACCCTGAATGCCCCACGCTTGCCTGTGGATGCAGGATTTGGGATGGGGCCTGAGAGGGAGGTCTGGGAGAGAGGAAGGGAGTGGGGTTTGTGCCCCAGACTGGAAACCCCTGGGAATGTCGCTGCAGGTTCAGCTCCTGATCTCAGCCCAGGATGTGGAGAACTACAAGGTGATCAAGTCTGAGCTGGACAAACTCCGCACGATGGTGGAGAAATCAGAGCTCTGGGTGGACAAGAAGGGCAGCAGCAAAGGGGACAGTGCGGTGGAGGGGAACAAGAAGGAGAAGAAGGAGGTGAGAGCCCTGAGCAAGACTCTGGGAACCGGGGTGGGGGAGCAGTGGGAGGCAGAGGGGGGCTCACCTCAGTCCAACCCCTCACCCCTCTCAGTGGGCCGTGCACCCTCTCCCTGGAGGAGGAAGAGGCTCCAGGAGGGTCCTGCGGGTGTGACTGTGCCCAGTGGGACCCTGGTGCTGTTGTGTCCCTTGCAGCACGGTGCTGATGAGGAGGTCATTGCTCCGGGAGAGAAGAGCAGCGAGAACTATCAGATAGTCAAGGGGGTGAGTGAGACCAAACCCCACCTCAGGGCTGTTCCCAGGGGCATGGCTGGGTGCACCTGCAGGAAGGGATGGAATTCTGGGGTGATCTCCAAGCTTTTCTGGGGTTCAGGAGAAATGAGTCCAAGCCGGGGCTTTTTCCTGCCAGCTCAGCACAGGGAGGAACTGTCACATCCCTGGGGCTGTGAGTGAGCCTTGCTCTGGGGGGACAGGAGGGGACTGGGGAGGTGACAGGTACGAGGGCTCAGCGTGGGGCTCCAGGGAGGACTTGTGAGGGGGTGCCAGGGAGCACTTGGGTTTGTGGAGGAAGCAAGCTGGACTGCAAGCGAGCCCCAGTGCTGGTGGCCATCCTGAGAGGCCCCACGCTCAGCTCCTCTCCGTGGTGGTCCCTCTGTCCCAGATCCTGGAGCGGCTCAATAAGATGTGCGGGGTCGGGGAGCAGGTCCGCAAGAAGCAGCAGCGGCTGCTCAAGAACATGGATGCCCACAAAGTGATGCTGGACCTGCTGCAGATCCCGTATGAGAAGGTGGGTGGGCAGAAACCCACTGGTCCTGAGTGCCCAGGGCAAGGGGGAGATGCAGGGACCCCCCTGCATGGTGGCTGGGCAGGCAGTGGGGCAGCATCTCCTGCCACTCTTCGTCCTTCCCAGCTCTGGGTCTTTCTCCTTCCTCAGGGGGATGCCAAGATGATGGAGATCTTGAAGTTCACCCACCAGTTCCTGCAGAAGTTTTGTGCTGGCAATCAGGAAAACCAGGCCCTGCTGCACAAGCACCTCAACCTGTTCCTGACCCCGGGGGTAAGGAGAGGGCACCGAGGGGCAATCACAGGGAGCAGCACAGGGAGGAATTCGGTGCCACTCCTGGGGCTGAGAGCGAGAGATGGAAAAGCCAGGAGGAGACCCTGGAGAGGAAGGGGCAGGGCAGGAGGGGGGGCTGTTCCTGCAGCCCCCAGGCCTCACTCTGTGCCCCGGTCCACAGCTGCTGGAGGCAGAGACGATGCAGCACATCTTCCTCAACAACTACCAGCTCTGCTCGGAGATCAACGAGACGGTGCCACAGCACTTCATCCACTGTGTGGCCACCCACGGCCGCCACGTGCAGTACCTCGACTTCCTGCACACCATCATCAAGGCCGAGGGCAAGTATGTCAAGAAGTGCCAGGACATGATCATGACCGAGGTGAGCACCAGTCCCTGCCGGCGGGGCGGGAGCGGGGGCTGTGCCAGGGCATCGCTCTTGGAACCTGCACCATTGGCTTCTTCCTTGAGGAAGAGCCTTCCAGCCATGCTGGCTCCTCCCTGGAGTAAGAAACATCTCCAGGAGCCCAATGCAAGGTCCAAGAGGCAGTTTTGGAGTCCCATGAGCTGTGATTTTTGATTGCACTGTAAATGCCCGGTTTTCCCTGCAGACACATGTCCCTGTCACCCTTCACTGTCCACTGCTGTCCCACTGCTGCAGAGGACACCATTGGTCTTGGAGGTTTCTGACCCTCCTTTTGCAGAGTGGTGACCACTGCCCCTTCCCTGCAGCTCACCAACGCCGGGGACGACGTGGTGGTTTTCTACAATGACAAGGCTTCCCTGGCCACCCTCCTGGAGATGATGACGGCGGCCAGGGACGGGGTGGAGGAGAACAGCCCCCTGATGTACCACATCTCCCTGGTGGACCTGCTGGCTGCCTGTGCTGAGGGCAAGAACGTCTACACAGAGATCAAGTGCACGTCCCTGCTGCCCCTGGAGGACGTGGTGCGGGTGGTGACACACGAGGATTGCATCACGGAGGTACGGGGAGCCCATCAGGGGGGTGATGGTGGCTTTGCACCAGCTGCCCTCTGATGGTGCCCCTGCCCCCCCCGGCAGGTGAAGATGGCCTATGTGAACTTTGTCAACCACTGCTATGTGGACACGGAGGTGGAGATGAAGGAGATCTACACCAGCAACCACATCTGGACTCTGTTTGAGAACTTCACCCTGGACATGGCCCAGGTGCACAGAGAGGGTTGGGTAGGAGGGACACAGCAGCAGTGGCTCGGATGGGGACAGGTTGATGTCCCCAAGGCTCCCTCAAAGCCACCCGTGGGATGTGGGCTTGGTGGGGACTCGTGTAGCTGCTACTGTAGGAGCTGGGGAGTGGTCAGGGCTCTCTGTCATGGACCCAGGAGCTGTGTCACCCACCACGTCCTTCGGCTCAGCACAGTCCTGGCAGCACCATGTGCCAGCAGCATCTGGCCAGATGTGAGCCCCCCGCCCTGGTGCCATCAGCATCCTCCCTGTGCTCACAGATGTGCAAGAAGCGGGAGAAGCGCCTGCCAGACGCCACACTGGAGAAGTATGTGCTGACAGTGGTGCTGGACACCATCAACGCCTTCTTCAGCTCCCCCTTCTCGGAGAACAGCACCTCGCTGCAGGTGACAGGGCACTGCAGGGGCAGGGTGGCTGGGGGAGGAAAACAGCTCCTCCAGGCCCCCAAAACGAGGTCTGGACACCTTGTGCTGACACACACCTGCCTGCTTTCTCCTTCAGACCCACCAGACCATCGTGGTGCAGCTTCTCCAGTCCACCATGAGGCTGCTGGAGTGCCCCTGGCTGCAGCAGCAGCACAAGAGCTCGGTGGAGTCCTGCATCCGCACGCTGGCCATGGTCGGTAAGAGCTGTGCCCAGCGCCCACAGGACAAGGGACATGGCCACTCTGGGCTGCCTGAGCCCCAGCAGGGAGCAGGAGCCACCATCCCTCCTGCAGGGATGCCCCAGTGAGGGGCTGCTGGCTGGGAATGGGAGGTTCAGCTCCAGGCTGTGCTTTCTCTTGAGCTGTGGCTCAGCACGGCCAGGGTGGTGTGGGGATAACCGGAGCCTGGGCTTGGCTGGGAGCTCCCTGGTGTGTCCCTGCCTGGACACAAAGCCAGCATTTATGGTGGTTTTCCCTGGCCAGGGCTTTGCCCTCAGCGTGCAGCTGTCTGACTCAGGATGAGGGTTGTTAGCACTGAGTCACCGTGGAAAGGATTGCTGGTGGTTGGGCACTGGGTGGGGATTTCCCTTTGGAATTCGGGGCAGGGTGCTTACAACATCTCCATGCTGGGCTTTCCCAACCAAAAAGTGTAGCTGCTGCCTCCTTCCACCTGATGCTGGGCTGGGGGGGTCGGGGGTGATGTTGTGCTGCAGTGGGAGGGATGGGTGGAAACACTCCGGCCCCCACTGGCCTAAAGGAGTTTATTCCTGTGTTTAACCCAAATCTCTGCTGCAAAAGACGTGAATGCTGGTGAAGGGGTGCCTGGCCCCAGGCAGGGTGGTGGGACACAGCTGGGTCGGGGCTGTGCCCAACCCTGGCCCCATGTCCCACAGCCAAGAGCCGCTCGATCGCGCTGCCCATGGACCTGGACGCCCACGTCAGCTCCCTGCTCAACAGCAGCTCCAGCAGCACCGTGCAGAGGAACACCTCCAGCTACAAGACAGCCACACGCACCTTCCCCCGCGTCTCCACCACCCCCAACCAGTGGGACTACAAGAACATCATAGAGAAGCTGCAGGTCAGGGCAGGGAGGGGGTGACGTGGATCGGGTGGCAGGAAGGCGCTGGCATTGCAGGGGCCCTCTGCCATGCCCGTGGCTCCTGGACGTGCTCTGGCCCTGAAGGTGTGTGCTGTGGCTTGTAGGACATCATCACTGCCCTGGAGGATCGCCTGAAGCCGCTGGTGGAGGCCGAGCTGTCCGTGCTGGTGGACGTCCTGCACAGGCCAGAGCTGCTCTTCATGGAGGGGACGGAGGCGTTCCAGCGCTGCGAGAGCGGGGGGTTCCTGTCCAAGTGAGGGCCAGGGGGTGCTGGGAGTGCTGGGAGGGGCTGGGTTGTGCCTGGAGGGTGGTGGGATGGTTCCCTCAGGGGCCCTCTGGTCCCTCCCAGCTGTGTGACAATGGCTTTGCTGTGCCAGGCTGGTGCAGCACACCAAGGACCTCATGGAGACGGAGGAGAAGCTCTGCATCAAGGTGCTGAGGACACTGCAGCAGATGCTGGTGAAGAGGAACAAGTACGGTGAGAGGGTGAGCATTGTGGGCCCCTGGTGCATCCAACAGCCCCTCTTTCCAGGCTGGCAGAGCCCTCCCGTGCACCCAGGGGTGCTCAGCCTGTTCTGCCCTGGCGCTGTCCCTGCCCTGGGGCACTCATGACGTGTGTTTGTCTTGGCAGGGCAACCTGCTGAGGAAAACACTCATGAACAATTACCTGCAGAACAAGAGGTCCAGCTCCAAAGGGGAGATGGGGGATGCTGCTGGGGGAGGTGAGTGCCCCTCTCCTGCTCCTCCCCTGCCTCTCTGCACTGCTCACACACATCCAAGTCCTGGCTCCTGACCCATGACGGGGTCGGGCCTGTAGGTAGTTGCTATGACCCCACATCCATGGGAGTAAAGGATTTGGGGAGATGAAAGGATGGACTGAGGTGCCCCAGCGGTGATGTAGCTGTGCTGGTTCTCCTGTGCTCCCACACCATCACATCCATCGTGTCCTCCCACACAGGCCAGGACCAGGACTGGTCTGCCATCGCCGCTGTCCAGTGCCGGCTGGACCGGGAAGGGGCCACCAAGTTGGTGGCTGATCTCATCATGAACACCAAGAACGAGAAGATCTTCCAGGAGAGCATCCTGCTGGCCATCCGTCTGCTGGACGGTGGCAACACCGAGATCCAGGTGCTGGGGGGGATCGTGCAGCCGGGGTTTGGTGTGGGCAGTGTGACAGTTCCAGCACAGGGACAGCGTGGGCACAGGGCAGGGCTCAGCCCTGGGCAGTGGGTTTGGCCAAAGTACCTCTTGGTTGCCTGTGTTTGTGCCAAAATGTGATGGTTTGAGCTTTCCAGCTCTGTGGCTGGATCTGTGGAGGCTGTGGAAGGGGCAGGTGGTTCCAGGTTATTTCTGGAGTCCTGCTGATGCCCTCTGCCGGGTATTCCTAAAATGGCTCAGGGCTGTGGCTCTTGGACAGGAACTCCGGGGTTATCCCAAATCCTTTATCACAGGGAAGCTGAAAAATAGTATGTGAAAAACTCAGTGGGGTTCCAGGCAAACCCCAGGTTCTCTCAGACAAGGTCTCACGTGCTGAGGCTGCCAGCTCAGAGGGGCAGGCAGGGACAGCTTGGACCCTGTGGTGGAGACCTGAACAACTGTCCCTCCCTCCTCCCAGAAATCCTTTTACAACCTCATGACGAGCGACAAGAAGTCTGAGAAGTTCTTCAAGGTTCTGCACGACCGGATGAAGAAGGCGCAGCAGGAGACCAAGTCCACGGTGTCTGTGAACATGAGTGACATCGGGAACAAGCCTCGTGAGGACAAGGACGAGCCGGACCCTGGCACCAAAGGTACCGTGTGCCCTGGGCAGGGCCGGCACTGGCTCCTCGGGCACCCTGGTGCTGACGGGCGGGATTTCCCCCCAGGACGAGGAGACACCTTCCTGCTGCCCGGCACCCCCACCCGGTACCCGATGGCCGTCGGGTTTCGGAAGGGCCACGACACGGGGGAGCAGGGCCAGAACAACGAGATGGGGGTGACGGTGCTGATCATGGAGCCCATCCTGCGCTTCCTGCAGCTGCTCTGCGAGAACCACAACCGGGACCTGCAGGTTGGCTGTGGGGCTCCCGGGCTCTGGGGGTCAGGCCACGGGGCTGGGGTGGGGCAGGGCTGGGCTCTGCCCCAGTTTGGTCCCAAAAAGCCATTGCACCAGTTGCTCTGTGCCTCAGTTTCCCCACCTGCAGTGCACCATCCCCTGTGGGTAACTTGGTGCTGGGGAAGGAGCCGTTTGTGGCAGGACTGGCTGTGGGACTGAGTGCTGCTCTCCAGGGCTGTAGGTCCCAGCCCAAATAACCATCAAAATGCAGCTGGAGGGGTGTTGGCAGAGGGATCAGGACTGGCCCCCCAAGTGGTGCCATTTGGCCTCATTCCTGGGCTTTGCTCAACAGAACTTCCTGCGGTGCCAGAACAACAAAACCAACTACAACCTGGTGTGTGAGACACTGCAGTTCCTGGACATCATGTGTGGCAGCACCACGGGGGGCTTGGGGCTGCTGGGCCTCTACATCAACGAGTACAACGTGGCCCTCATCACCCAGACCCTGGAGACCCTGACTGAGTACTGCCAGGGGCCCTGCCACGAGAACCAGGTCTGGGGGGCTCCCTGAGGGTCCTGGGGGGGATGTGTGGGAAAGCAGCAGAGGCAGGGATGGGGTTTGGTTTCAGGATGTGAACAGGAACAGAAACAGAATGTGAGCAGGGTCACAGGGCTCCTGCCCAGGTCATGAGCTGCTGCTTGGATAGATAATGTGGGGTTGCAAACAGGGGTAAAGAGCTCAGTGGTGTGAACGGTGCCCTTTGCAGGGAGATGGAGCTTTGGGGCTCCTGGGGTGACTGGGCAGAGCCAGGGCTGCAGGCAGGGCAGTGTTTGGGACCGGGGCTGTGCTGGAAGGTGAAGCTGGGAGGACTGGCAGGGTCTGTGCAATAACTCACTGCCTGGCTCCCCCAGAGCTGCATCGTGACCCACGAGTCCAACGGGATCGACATCATCACAGCCCTCATCCTGAACGACATCAGCCCCCTCTGCAAGTACCGCATGGACCTGGTGCTGCAGCTGAAGGTACCCAGAGCCCCGGGCTGGGGTGGTGGGCACACGTGTGGGGGTGTGTGTGTCACTGCACGTGTGTGTCACTGCACGTGTGTGTCACTGCACGTGTGTGTCACTGCGTGGACTCGCTGACAGGCTGTGCTGTGGGGTGAGGTGCTCACTGCAGAGGGGACCCTGCACGTGTCAGACCCTTGGGTGTGGAAGCACATGGGCTCGGTGGGACAGGGCTGGTGCTTCTCCACCACATGAGGCTCAGGTGCCTCTGGCATAGGGGAGTTACAGCTGGCCAGGCACGGGGGGGTTCTGCCCACCCCTCAGCCCTGGGCAGTGGCAAGGCACAGCTCCCTTCAGCAAGGGCTTCTCCTCACCAGGACAATGCCTCCAAGCTCCTCTTGGCCCTCATGGAGAGCAGGCACGACAGCGAAAATGCCGAGCGGATCCTCATCAGCCTCCGCCCACAGGAACTGGTAAGGGAACTGGGAATGCCCCAGCCTGGCCCCACTGAGCCCCCAGCCCATGGCTGAACTTGTGCCTCAGGTCCTGCTGCATTTTCTGGTTTGCATCCAGTACCCATCTCACTTGCTTGGTCCTCCTGCTCCAGCTTCCCTCTCAGAGGAGGAGGCTGAGGCAGGGAGATGGGGAGGACTCACTGCCCCTCTGCTGCCTTGCAGGTGGATGTGATTAAGAAGGCCTATCTGCAGGAGGAGGAGTGTGAGAACGCCGAGGTTTCCCCCCGGGAAGTCGGTCACAACATTTATATCCTGGCTCTGCAGGTAGGGAGCTGTGAGAGCAGGGACCTGCAGGCTGGGCTCCTGCTCACAGGCTGCACATTTTTCTCTGTATTTATGTGCATCTCCCCCAGCCAGACTGGCCTCCCTGGGGAGCCGCGAGTGGGAAATGAGCTTTTGGCTCTGGTAGAAAGCCAGCCCCCAGTTGCCATCCATCCTGCTCCCCCTGCACCCCCATCCCACCCCCGTGTCCCACTCCTGTGGCTGCCAGTGGCCGCCCTCCAGCCTGTGCTCACTGTCACTGTCCACGTCCCTCTTCCAGCTTTCCCGACACAACAAGTCTCTGCAGCAGCTCCTGAAGCCGGTGAAGCGAATCCAGGAGGAAGAGGAGGAGGGCATCTCATCCATGGTATGGAGGGGCCTTGGGGGTGGAGGCAGAGCCCCTCCGAGCCCCTGACCAGTGGCTGCAAAGAGTCTCCCACCCTTGCTGAGCCCACATGGGCTTTGTTGTTTAGGATTTGATGGATTTTGATGTTCCCCAGGAGGACTAAAGAGAGAAAGACACCTCAGTGTGGGGCTCAGCCAGGGGGTGACACAGGCTGGGGGCCCAGGGGGGTCCTGCTGTTACCCACTCTCACCTCTTCCCTTCAGAAAGGAAGGCCTGAGTCTTTCGCTGTTTTTTCTTGCCCATGTACCTCAGATCCCGACAAGATTCAGCAGGAATATGATTTCCCTGGGGTTTTGTGAGCACTGCTTTGTAATTTGTGGATTAGCAGCACTTGGATGTAATTATTGCAGGGAATCGAATGTCTGTCACTGTGGGGAGCCCTCACACCCCTTTAGGAAGCTTTAATTCGTTTGCTTTGCCTCAGAACCTCATCAGCTGTGGAGATGTTGTCGGAGCAGTCGGAGCTGGCTCCCGGCTGCAGCCACACTCATCCTCTCCCTGTCCTTTCCCTCTCCTCACCCAGCTCAGCCTCAACAACAAGCAGCTGTCGCAGATGCTGAAGTCCACAGCCCCAGTGCAGGAGGAAGAGGAGGATCCACTGGCATATTATGAGAAACACACGTCCCAAATTGAGGCAAGACCTCTTGGCTCTTGGGTTTCCAGCCTGCCCACGATCCATGAATCCCACGAGGCTCCAGGCACCTCATGCCCTGTTATTTTGCACCAGGAGCCTTCCCCTTTTCCCATCCCTGTGCTGGCAGAAGCATTAGGAGAGCCCATGGAGCTGAGGGATGAGCTGCCTCCCAGACCCTTCCCTTCTCTCCCAGCAGCAGTGGGATGCAGCTGATCCAGCAGCCCCATCCTCATCCTTGGCACGGATCCCCTTGCAGATGGGCTCCTGTGCTCCCAGCTCTCCTCAGCACAGCCAGGGGGCAGTTCAGAAGCTTCTAGACAGTACCCAGTGATGTCTGGATCCTGGGGAGGGGAGGCAGGGGGGGAAGGCACAGCTGGGTCTGGGAGGGAGGAAACTGCAGCAGGGCAGGGCAGGATCTGATGGCTCCCTGCCCTGCTTCCCGCAGATCGTGCGCCTGGACCGGAGCATGGAGCAGATCATCTTCCCAGTGCCTGGAATCTGTGAGTTCCTCACCAAGGAGACCAAGTACCGGCTGTTCACCACCACGGAGCAGGACGAGCAGGGCAGCAAAGTCAGCGACTTCTTCGACCAGTCCTCCTTCCTCCACAACGAGATGGAGTGGCAGAAGAAGCTGCGCAGTAAGAGCCGGGCAGACCTTCCCCTGGCCCCTGTGGGATACTGGGGGGAGCATTCCTGCTGGGAAAGGGCTGCAAACCCGGCAGCAGCCTGGAAATGGCATCCCCAGGCTCCCCTTGCTCTGTAGAGCCCCACAGCCAGCTGTGTGCAGGGAGTGGAGTTAAAGACCCCAGGGATGTGAATCCTCCATGCCTGTTAGTGCAGTTCCTCGTGTCTGAGATGCACCTTACAGGACATTCCCTGGGATTCCACCTGAGGTGTTTTCCTTGGAAAGCCCTCTCTCCACCTGTTTTCAGTTGCCTTTTCCTAAGCCAGGATCTAATAGCTGCATTTGGGAAATAAACCCTGCAGAGCTGCTCAGGGGCTTTCAGGCTGCATCAGGGTGGAAGTCCTGGCTGTAAATCCCAGGAGCTGGGCAGGGAGTCACACTATGGATACTGGGAGGCAGCCAGGGGGTAGGGGACAGCTCTGCAGGAGGACAGAGCCGACCTGATGCCAAGGTGTCAGAGCAGGCCAGAGGGCTAGGGAGCCAAGGAATGTGAGCAGACCCATTTAGAAGGTGCAGTCCTGTTCCAGCAGATGGGGAGGGATGTTTTCAAAGTATTTTATGAATGTTTGGAAGGGGTGGGAGGCTGGGTCACTCCAGGGCCACCAGCTGCCCTGAGTTGAGCCCATCAGGGGTCCAGAAGGACCCAGGGGGTCTGGGAGGACTCAGCCTCCCCAGCTGGCCCGAGGCTGGCTGAGCTTTGTGTGTCTGCCTCCTCTCCCCCCAGGCATGCCGCTGATGTACTGGTTCTCCCGCAGAATGACGCTCTGGGGAAGCATTTCCTTCAACCTGGCTGTCTTCATCAACATCATCATTGCTTTCTTCTACCCCTACGTGGAAGCCACTTCCATGGGTAAGTGCCCCAGCACCTGCTGCTCCTCGGGGTCGAAGGGAAAGGGATCCTCATATGCAGGAAAACTGGTCCCCATGTCCTTGTACTGCCCTTATCCTTGATCTCCTTTGGGCCCCTAAAGCTCCAAGTCTTTCCTGCTGGGCAAAGGAAGGGATTGACTCAGGATTTCAGTTTCCAGCCCTCCCACTGCTTCCTTCTTAGGGAAATCTCTCTTCTCCCTGGGCTGCACTTTCCCTTTTTGTAAAATGTGGGAAATAGTGATGGAATTCATTCCTGTTGTCAGGCAAAGCCTCCATCATCTGCAGTGAGATCTTGGATAAAAGATGTTAGAAAATGTATCAGTAAGAACCATCTGAATCAATACAAGCCTTTGCAGTCCAGCAGCATCTCTCTCTCTGATAACGAGCTCATTAGTGCTCCTGCACGGCCCGGCAGCAGCAATGCCCGAGTGGCAGCTGCATTTCACCCCCTGCCATTTAAATATCCACGGGTCTCCCCTCCCCAGGAGTGCTGGATTCCCCGCTGATCTCCCTGCTCTTCTGGATCCTGATCTGCTTCTCCATCATGGCCCTGTTCACCAGGCGCTACGGGGTCCGCCCGCTGCTCGTGGCCCTCATCCTGCGCTCCATCTACTACCTGGGCATCGGGCTCACCCTCAACATCCTGGGGGCCCTCAACGTGAGTCCTGCCTGGGCTGGGGGCACCGGGGGCTGCTCCCCCTCCCCACAGTGCAACAAACCCCAGTCCCCCCTGTCTCTGGCTGTCCCCAGCTGACCAACAAGATCGTGTTCGTGGTGAGCTTCGTGGGCAACCGAGGGACCTTCATCCGTGGGTACAAGGCCATGATCATGGATGTGGAATTCCTGTACCACGTCGGCTACATCGTGACGAGCGTCCTGGGACTCTTCGTGCACGAGCTCTTCTACAGCATCCTGGTACACTGAATGCAGGTGTTTGGGGCACAGGTGGCGCGTTAGAAGCCGGAAGGTTCCTGTGACACCTTCCAGGGGCCGATTGATAGCAGGGAGAACAATTCCCAGGGCTCTGATCTTCGCGTGGGCTGATCTTTCTGCTTCCCGACAGTATCTATTGCTGTCTCTCTCCTGGTCCTCTGCTGTATCTCTCCTTCTAATCTCTGCTGTGTACTTTATCTGGGTCAGCTGGGAGACAACGTGAGCTGGAGAGGGCAGAGCCAGGGTGAATGTGGCCTATTCTTGGCTCTCCTGCTGTGCATAAGTCACTTCATTCTTCTCTGCTTCCCTTCCGTAAGCCGGGAAACTTAAAGGCTTTGTGCGAAAGTTAGTCAAGGTCTGTTGAGTGATCCAAGATCTCAGGATAAAAGGGGATATAGATAGGCCAGGCATTATCAGGAAAAGCACCCTGCAGCATTTCTTTGCTCCTGGGTCCTTTCAGTTGTTTGACTTGATCTACCGTGAGGAGACCTTGTTTAATGTCATCAAAAGCGTGACGCGGAACGGCCGCTCCATCCTGCTGACAGCCCTGCTGGCCCTCATCCTCGTCTACCTCTTCTCCATCGTGGGCTTCCTGTTCCTGAAGGATGATTTCATCCTGGAGGTGGATCGTCTGCCCGACAGCAAAGGTTGGTCAGCCCTGGCCCTGCTCGGGACCGGGCAGAGCGTGGGATGTTGGGACCCTCCTCCCCCCTGCAGGAACACACACACCTCTCTCTGTCTGTGCACTGGGGGCCTTGGAAACTGGGAGCACTGGTTTTGGGGGTCACACAGAAGGCACCTACCTGTGCTGACACAGGGACCTCGTGCTGCAGAGAGCAGGGTGTGGGGTTAGTGGTGGCAGAGAAGGGGGCACAGAGCTGCAAATGAAGGGTCAGCGCTGTGGAGTCTCGCTGAACCCTAAGCAAAAGATTCAAAGCCTAGAAAAATCTAGGAGAATATGAAGCAATGTTTTTCCAAGAGGCTTGGAATCAACTTGGAAGCAGTGGAGAAGTGCTGAGGAGCTTTGCCGAGGAGAGTGGATGCTCTGACAGGGCTGTGGTCTCTGTTCCTTGCAGATGATCCCTTGGGGATGCAAAGGAACATGGAGACCTTCATGGAGTCGTGCAGCAGTGACAAAATCAGCTGCTCTACTGCACCCACTGCCTTGGAAGGTAAGAGAGCTCCCTAGGAAGGCTGACTCTTTGTGGCAGAGTAGGTTTGCCTGCCAGCCAGCTGGGAAAAATCCCAGCTTTTCCAAGGTGGAAACAAGCAGCCCGTATTCTGGCACATGCTAGGCAAGAGGCCTGTGAATTTTGCACTGACCCTGGCATAAAAACCTGTCAAAGTAGACTCAATTAGTCATAAAGGAAGCTGAGCTCCAGGAGCACTGCAGGGCGAGGAGCTGCTGGGGGAGCTGCTGGGACGTGGTTGGGACACCCACAGTGGCACCTGGTTGGGACACCCACAGTGGCACCTGGTTGGGACACCCACAGTGGCACCAGCTCCTGCACCGCTGCAGCCACAGCACCCTCTGGGGGGGCCTGGAGCTGCAGCCCTACCTGTGCCCTGAGCTTGGCCCTGGTTCCCCTGCAGCCCCTGACCCCGAGCAGTGGGAGCGTGCCTGTGACACGCTGCTCATGTGCATCGTCACCGTGCTCAACCACGGGCTGCGCAACGGCGGCGGCGTCGGGGACATCCTGCGCAAACCCTCCAAGGACGTGAGTGGGGAGCACCCGGGGCCTTCCTGCTGCTCAGTCCTGCTGCACTCACTGCTGTGCTGCTGCCCTGCCTGCCTGGGACACAGCCAGCTCTGTCCCCCGTGTTCCCCTCCAGCGCTTCCCTCCTCCCTTCCCAATCCCAGCTCTGCCCTCAGCCCTGGCCGTGCAGTGAGGCAGCCTGGCTGCAGCAGAGCTGGGCAAGACACCCAGTTCTCCCTCTCATCTGTTACAGGAGTCCCTGTTTCCTGCTCGGGTTGTCTACGACCTCCTCTTCTTCTTCATTGTCATCATCATCGTCCTTAACCTCATCTTTGGGGTCATTATTGACACCTTTGCTGATCTGAGGAGTGAGAAACAGAAGAAGGAAGAGATCCTGAAGACCACCTGTTTCATCTGTGGTGAGCATTGGGAGCACAGGAATTGCCCCAAAGTTCTTTCTCCTCTCCAAGATTGGGGGAAGGAAAAGAATTTCAGCTGGTTTCTGTTTTTTATTTATCACTGCAAAACTTAAATATGTTCAGTGAGGGGTCAGTGCACTGTGAGGATTTTAAACAAGGACACAACTGAGAGGAAAATGCTCTATGTTGTTCCTCATCCTGTTAATGAGGTGTTAAACTAAAACCACATTGTCCATCTCATTCTTGAGACCATCCATTAGTCAGTGGGGAAAAAAACCAGCATATTACTAAAGAAATAAAATACAGAAAATGTTCTGGAATCTTTTCAGTCAGCAGAAGGCATCAAAAAAAAAAAAAAAAAAAAACCCTAGTAAGTCTCAGTGCTTTTTTTTTAAAGATCCTCTGGGTGCATTTCATGCACATAGGTACCTGGGCAGAGGCACAGCCAGCAGGACTTTAAATAGAAACCTCTTGAACAGTGATTAATGCCAGGTTGGACAAGACTTGGAGCAGCCTGGTTTAGTGGAAGGTGTCCTTGCCCATGGCAGGGGTTGGAACTGGGTAAACTTTAAGGTCCCTTCCAACCCAAACCATTCTGTTATTCTGTGATTTCCCCCTGGTCTGTAGGTTTGTAGGTTTGTTGTGTGCTAAATGCCAACTAATTATTAAAAGCACTTGAAGGACAGTCCTGGGAGAGGATGGTGTTATCTGTACGTCCTTTCACACGTCTGCTGCTCAGTTCTTACCTCCTCCCCTCCCCTTCTCCAACCTCCACTGCCTTTCCCAGGCCTCGAACGGGACAAGTTTGACAACAAGACCGTGTCCTTTGAGGAGCACATTAAATATGAGCACAACATGTGGAACTACCTGTACTTCATCGTGCTGGTGCGGGTGAAGAACAAGACGGACTACACGGGGCCCGAGAGCTACGTGGCACAGATGATAAAGGTACAGGGCCCCTGGGGCCATCCCAGCCTGCCTGCCCTGGGGATGCTGAGAGCAAGGGGCTGGCCAAAGAAAAACAGCTCTCAGAACTCCCTTTGGAAAATATTCAGTAATGCAGAAGTGCCTTAGTTCGTCCTTAGCTGGTTATTTCCACTTTGCCATCCCAGCCAGCACCACCAGTGTCTGTTTGATGGTTTGGGCCGTGAGTTTAAGGGTTGAACCAGGCAGGAGGGAGTGTGGCTTCAAGGGGGCTTCAAGGCAAGAGAGGGAAAGGAAATTGAGGAAAGAAAAACTTCTGCACTTGAGCCCAGAAGGCTGCAGAAAACAAACGCGAAACAGACAGTTTGTGGAAAATGGGCAACAATGTTTGCAAAGAGAATTTTTTAATCCCTAAGCACGGGCTGCCTGTGAGACCCACACAGGTCTCCTTCCTCCTCTTCTCCCCACCTCCAACTCCCCCTCCCTGTGGTTGCCTTTCCAGAACAAGAACCTGGACTGGTTCCCCCGGATGCGAGCCATGTCCCTGGTCAGCAATGAAGGGGAAGGGGAACAGAACGAGATCCGGAACCTTCAAGACAAACTGAACACCACGATGAAGTTGGTGTCCCACCTCACCTCCCAGCTGAACGAGCTCAAGGAACAGGTCTGGACACTGTTGAAAGGGGAACCCCTGTCCTCCCCAGAATAGACACCAAGGGCGGGGAGGGGGAGGCAGGACCCACCCGAGGCAGTACAAGTACAGTACAAGCCAAGGGCTCCCGCAGCTCCTTTTTGGGGGAATTGGGGACACCTGGGACACGTGTTTTTTGATAGTGCCACTCAGAGGGTTTTCTGGCAGAGGCTCAAAGCAGCACAGACTCGGGGGGAGTGTGTCAGGTTCCTGCCTCACCCCTGTCCCTGTCTGACTGCAGATGACGGAGCAGCGGAAGCGCAGGCAGAGGATGGGGTTTGTGGATGTCCAGAACACCATGAACCACTGAGACGGCGTCACCGTCACCCGCCGAGGGACTGCACCTGTGTGCCAGCTCAGGAGGCTGCTTCTCCCTGGCTTCCAGGCACGGATGGCACTGTCTGGGGACGACAGACCACACGGAAAGGGCTCCCCAGGCAGCATTTCCCTTAGAGCGCTTGTAAGCAATTCCAGGACCAGGGACTGGCCGGATTCCTCCCCACACCTGGGCCCAGGTGTTACTCTACCGCCCTTGTAGGAAGATAAATCATACAGGACTTTTATTCCTCATTGCAATAACTCTTTATTTTGCAAATGTGGAGGGTTGTATCTTTATCTCCATGTGCTCCATCCCCTCAGGTGTGGGGGAAGTAGCTGTAGGGCTGCAATATTTAACTTATTCCGAGTGGCACTAGTCCCTGTGGATCTTTGCAAACCAGCCATGGTATCTGCTGGGCCTGCTCCACGCTGATCCCCCTCCACTTAAAGAATTCTGTTCATCTTGTGGTGCAGTAAAGAGGAGCTGAACTCGAGGAGGTGGATTTAATTTAATTAACTCACCAGATGAGGAGCTGAGCTTGTCCTAGTGTGAACTAGTCTTTTGCCTTCTGTGGACCAAGAGTCTTTGGGCAGCAGTAGTAGGAGCCTGCAGGTTTACAGGAGTTCACTGTGAAGGGGTGTCCTGTGTTTTAGTTTCATCTCTGGTGTCATGTTTTACTTTTTTTTAGTTGTTATTGTTGTTACTTAAGAACTGAAGTGTAAATTGCCTTAACTAAATTAAATACAAAATCACGTTATAATAAAAACTTAAACGTGGTTAAGAAAGTTCCCTTCCTGTGCCCTTTGGTGTGGGATGGGGCTGTTAAATAGAACCACAGAACAACCCCAGGCCCTGAAGCCAAACAAGGGCTGTCACCCAAGGTGCTCCACACCCCCCTGCTCTCAGCTCTGGGTGTCACACGATGCTCCAGTCTGATGCCAAATACTGCCATAAGAACCACCATGAACAGCAGCCTTGGTTCCTGAAGCTTTGGACTACAGCCTGCTGCAATTCCAAATTCTTGCACTACTTGCCAGGAAAAAACTGTTGAAACTCATAAAAAGCAGCAGCTGTTGGTGCTGTGGAGCCCTGGCACAGCTCTGCTCCAGACACTCATCCTTCCCAAGCCAACCCCAGCCCCAATCCCAAGAACAGACACTGATGCAACCATAAAAGCTCTAAAAAGGAATAAAAAAGGCCATAACAGTGAAGTTGCATAGCACTTGAAATGTGTTTATGGCCCCATATACCAGCATGTCATTAAATCCTGCCTTTACCCCCCAGCTCTGCAATAACCACCCAGAGCCCTCCTCATGCTGAGGGGGATCTGCACAGAGCCAGCTCGACCAGCAGCACTGCAGCATCTGACTGGAAGCTCCATTAAACTCTCACAGTGCTCCACTGTCACCATGGCAAAGTCACCCTCAGTCCTCTCCTTGTCTTCTCCAAAGGAAAATAACTGTGATGATTAAAGTTCTCCCTCCCTCCCTTGCACTGTTCCCTGTGCTAGCACACACAAACACAAGCACAGAGAGGTTTTCACATCATCCCTCTCCTCTTTACAAGCACATTTACAGCTGACACAGCTTTAAATAATCCGTGCAGCTCCTGGCTGTTCCATTTTTGTAATACAAAGGCCCAGGTCTGACACCACTAAGTTCTCTCCCTACATTGCTCCAACAAGGCTTCAGCATGGATGAGTTAAGCTCTGTCCTAGATTTTCAGGGGGAAAAAAAAGAACAAAAATGCTGCTGCTAAGAGGAATAAATGGTTTTATTCATCATGGCAACACACAGAGCTTCAGGGATATGTACAGTGGAGAAGCTGAGAGCTGGGCCCTCACTTCGAGTCCTCTTCGGGTTTCTTGGCAGAAAACTTTTCCCGCAGTCTCCTCCACGTCCCTTTTTTCATGTCTTCCATCTGTTTCAGAATGTCTGCAAAGGGAGAAGGAAGGGAGGGGGCAGAGGAAGACAAGCAGAGAAGCAGAGGAATGAAACCCTCTTAAAACAGCTCTGCCTTCCATAGATTTTCCTTTTCTGACTTTTCATCTTAACGAATTTCCATTCCAGGCCCGAGGCGAGGTTGGTTTCCCTTCCAATCAATGCAGGGAGTCTCTTATCACCAACAACTGATATTCACTTTCCACGCACTGCAATCAAAGTTAGGAACTGGAGCAGAACAAAACTGCTCTGGCTTCCAGCTCTGCACTTCACAAAGGATGTGGCTGAGAGCGTTTCTGCATGGGCTCCCTCCCAAGGTCCAACACAAAAGAAACACCAAAGGGAATTGGGAGATGGTGAAACAGAAGCTGAGCTCCATGTTGGAATGACAGGGCAAACATGGTTCTTTCACACAGTTCCTGCTGTCTGACCCCAAAGAGCCTTTGGAAAGACTTTGCTGCTCCCGCCAGTGCAAAATCCAATCGACTCTTCACCTCAACAGAATAATTAGTTACTCCTGTATTGAATTACTCCTCAATTACTTCTGAACTTACTCCTCCTCAAACACCCCCGGGTGTTTAAAAGATGCCATGAGCACCACAAAGATCAGAACGTTCCCTTCCTCCTGCCCTGCCCTCCCAGCCCAAGCACAGGCAGTACCTGTTGCCAGGATCATCCTGCAATCCTCCACTGTCACCCCGGTGAAGGTCGTGTCTTTCAGCCGTGGATACTTCCCAGGTGAGCAAGAGGAGAGAGGCACAAACATGTTACTTGTGGTGCATGAAAGAGGGACAAATGTCCCCATTTGGCACAGCCCGAGCTTGTTTTCAGTCCAGGAATTCTGTTTATCCATCCAACTACTGCCCTGCTCCCACCCCACAGAGCCCTGCCCCGAGTGAGCACAGGCACCAGGCACTGCAGCATCCACTGCCCACGTGTCCCTGGGACATTCCCAGGAACCCTGCCATTCCCAGGACTCCTCCCAAAGGAGGGATGATGGCCAGTGCCAGGGCTCACCTTGTTTTTGTAGTAGTTGGTGTGGATCCTGACCAAGCTCTCATACATTTGGTCACAGGCCTCGGGGTCAGCGATCTGCAGGGACACGAGTGTCACACAAGTTATTTTACACCTCCACAGCAAAAACCCTCTTGTTTTCCAAGGCCTGTGACAATGGCAGTGAAGGAGCAGCTCAGGAGACTTCCAGTGCACTGCTGGATACCTGCTGTCCTGCTCCAGGTCTTTCCCTTCCACTTCCCACCAGCTTGGCCTGCAAGAATAACCAGACATGGGATTTCCAGAACAGACCTTAAACTCTGCACCAGCTAAATCTGACAGATCAGTGTGAACACACAGTTAGAGAACACTGTGCTCAGCTTTCTTCTCTTGTTTCCTGGCTGGTGCTATGAAATCTGTGGCCCTCCCTGCTCCAAGGCCACTTCTGTCACCTGTTCCATTGCAAGGAACCACCCAGGACAAGGTGGAGGTCAGAAACTCCCTGTGCAGGCTAAAAATAGCCTATAATTGATTAGGGAAAGCAGTACAAATCACAGATAACAGCTTGGGAAGGGTAACTGGATTTCTATTTCAGACCAGGCTAATCCCCAACCCGTGCCAGGTGTCCCAAAGGGATGCTCCTGCCTGGCACAGCCCCTACCCAGCAGCATGGATGGCTGCTTTTCTATTTTACAATTTTATTTTTTTTCCTGTTTTACAATGGGGCCAACTTGTCCAGAACTCTGCATTGCTGCTCCATGACAACAAACCTGAATGATTAAAACAGGTAAGGAACACAAATAACATCAACAGAAACGTGTCAGGATGAAAAGGCCTGGCTCCTCCTGGGACATGGGCACAGGGGCAGCACACAGAGTGGGATGCAAAGTAGGAAAAGTATGGAAAAGCTTTCCTTGTCCAGCAGGAGTGCCCATATCCCACTGCAGGTGATCCTCACCTGTGTCCTGCAGCCCCATCCCAAACAGCCCTGGCTCAGGCTCCAGCAGTGACAGCAGAAACAGTGATTAAGAGGGTGGCCCAAACAGCATCCCACCCCCAGCAAATCTTACTGCACACGATTAAAAGAGGCATTAGAGTGCTAAAGAGGCCCTTATGGCTCTAGCTCCTCTCTCAGAAGCTCCTCCTGTCACACATTCCCCTCAGTGTATTATTCAGCCTCTCTACACACAAACTGCCACCAGACATAATTCACATTTCCAGGATGAGTGGCAGCTTGGGGATCTTGGAGCCAAGTGGTGCAGCACATCCAGCTGTCCTGAGCATATGGAAAAGCAATAAACTCTTCCCAAAATGTCTTTTACAGACTATTCTGGTCACCAATACAGGATTAGGAGCTTATAATGGTCCCTTGAAGTCGAAAACGCCATCTCTGGAACAATGTTTTTATGCTAAGAAAGGGCACATTTACATTCTGCAGCAACACCTCCACACCTGGGGAGGTCTGCAGCCAAGTCAGGCATCAGATTCCCTAATTTATTTCAGCAGCAAAGCCTAAACTCCGACAGAATTACAGCTGGAGGCGGAATTCAATTGTACAGGCGCTGCACTCCATCAGTGTCAGGCAGTGCTGCAGCTCCCTCTGCCCACCCTGCAGCACCCCAGCGTGGGGGCAAGGAAATCACACCAATTACCTGCATCCCTGCAGGCCACTGACAATTCCCAGTGCTTTGTGCCCCACGCCCATAACCACGGGGATGGGGTTCTCCAAGGGATGTGGTGCAAAGGGTGCAAGAACTGGGTACAAACCAGGGCATCTGGGTACAAACCACTGTCCTGGGTACAAACCACTGTCCTGGGTACAAACCATTATCCTGGGTACAAATCACTGTCCTGGGTACAAACCATTGTCCTGGGTACAAATCACTGTCCTGGGTACAAACCATTGTCCTGGGTACAAACTAGAGATCCTGGGTACAAACCACTGTCCTGGGTACAAACCATTATCCTGGGTACAAACCACTGTCCCGGGTACAGCCCGGTGGAGGAAGGAGCGATGTGGCTCATTAGGGTCTGTGCTTCCAAGGCTTCTGAGCGCTCACACAACCCCCTGCCCCGCTCCGCCCTGTCCCTGGAGGAGCTCGATGGATCCCTGAGGGTCCCTCCCAGCCCAGGGTTCCACGCAGCCCCGAGGGAGCCCCACGAGAGCCCCAAATTCCTGCGGTTTGTGCCCAAAACCCTCCTGAGAGCGCGACCGCCGGCCTCTCCCCCCCCCGTCCCCCCGGCGGTGTGCTCCCGCGGGTGTGCGCTCACCGGGGTGTTCTCGCCCTCGCGGAAGGCCTGTGCCACGCGCTGCCGCAGGGCCGCGCCCAGGTCCCGCTGCCGCTTCGTCTCCTCCACGGGCCACTCCTCACAGAGCCGCAGGAACCGCCGGTACCGGCTGGCGGCCATGCCGGTCACGTGCGCCGTCACGTGCGCCCGCCCGGTCACGTGGGGCGCGGGGATTCCCGACATGGCTGAGGGGGGAGAGAGACGGACAGACTGACAGACAGACACAGACAAACACACACACACACACACACACACACACACACACACACACACACACAGACACACAGACACACACCACCCCGGGACCCCCGTGAGGGACCCCCGGCCCAGGGACACCTCCCCGGGCAGCCCCTTCCAGTGCCTGACCCCTCCATCCATGGAGAAATTCCTCCTGGTGTCCAACCTGAGCCTCCCCTGGCACAGCCTGAGGCCGTTCCCTCTCCTCCTGTCCCTTGTTCCCTGGGAGCAGAGCCCGACCCCCCCCGGGTCCCCCCTCCTGTCAGGGGGTTGCAGAGCCAGAAGGTCCCCCCTGAGCCTCCTTTGCTCCAGGCTGAGCCCCCCCAGCTCCCTCAGCTGCTCCTGCTGCTCCAGCCCCTTCCCAGCTCCCTTAGCCACTCCTCACAGGACTGAGAATGGTTTGGGCTGGGAAGGACCCTAAAGCTCATCCCACCCCCTGTCATGGGCAGGGACACCTTCCACTAGTCCAGGTTGCTCCAACCCGGCCTTGGACACTCCCAGGGACGGGGCAGCCGCAGCCTCTCTGGGCATTAAACACCGTGCAGGTGTATGAGGGGTGAGAAAGGAGGACACAAGATGCTTTCTGTCTCGTTATTCAGCTGTTTTCTGTTCAGCAGCACGGGCAGGTGAGGCAGGACCCCCAGCCAGGGGGGTGCTCTGCTGACGAGGGGCTCTGGCTGCTGCTCAGACCCTTCACCCTTCCCGCTGTCACTCCTGGTGTCCCCATCCAGGGAGGCTCAGGTGGGTCTGTACAAACCCCTCAGCAAGGCCACAATTCACTCTGATCACAGACCTCGGTGCACACAGCTCAGCCAGGATAATCCATGGCTCAAGCACTGCTGAAATTGGGTGTTTGCGGCTTTTTTTTTCCAACCATCTTGAGTCTGTGGTCAAGAAATATGCAACACTGTGAACAACAGTCTTCCCTGGTGGACTTCAAGCCAAGTAAAATACACAGCTGGGCCAAATGTCTTAAATTTTCCAGCTATAAATTTCAGCAGCTCCCCAGCTGTCCGCAGTAAATCCAAGGGAAGGGTCTCCCTTAGGATCTGGTGTTTAAACCTGGGGAAATAACGACTCTCTTAAAAAAATACAGGCCTAAACAAAAGATAATGTACTTCAAGGATGCTGCAGGAGGGAAAAGAGATGGAAACTGAGAGTTACTCAGACAATTTTATTTATATCCCCATTCCCCGGTAATGGAGTTCTGTAGCTCAATTCCTCGTGCAAGGAACTTCTTCAGGTTTCCCACATCATGCAGGAAGGAATTATATTTTGTTCCATAATAATAATAAAAGCTGTCCACAAAAGCTGTAAACATTATTTTGAGTCTTTTGTTATCCTCTCTTTCAAACACACACACACACAATATTTATATCACAGAATTTCTGGGTGACCTTTGACATCCAGTCCCTGGCTCAGTCTCACACTTTTTTTCTTTTTATTTTTTCCCTTTTTTTAAGCAAAAATCCCTTGATGTGAATGTTTTTTGTAACTGATACTTGACAGAGTCATCGCATTTCAGCCCCTTGCTTAGAAAATTCCTGAAACATGCCCTGTTATAACCCTGCAGGGATGTCAGAGCTTGGTGAGGGGGCAGTTCTTGGTCTCCTGGAGCTGCACAGACTCTCTGCAGCACCTCAAGGTGTGTTTGAACCCCTGCACAGAGAACCCCAACCATCCCACGGTGCTGGGCAGGCACAGCAGGAATGCTGGGGTGTGGTTTTCTCCCCCATGGAGCAGGAGCTGAATGGAACACTGCAGTCTGTTCATTCCTGCCCCAAACACCCAGAATCCCCTCGGCTTCATGAGCGTCGGGGTGAGCAGGTCCTGGTTTATCATTAAGACTCTTCCAAGTAATGCTTTCTTTGGCTCACAAATAAATCAAGGATAGCAGTAAAACCAGAGAGGAAAATAAATCTTCTGATGGATGGCAGAGAGAGCAGATTCTCCCAGCTCTTTGCTTTTCACGCTTCAGCTCAGTAATGGCACGTGGAGTTTTCAGCACTTCCCGAGCAATCCATGCCCATTCCACACCGGGCACAGGGTGTCCAGCAGCCGGGGGGTCCCACCCAGCTGACCCCGGGCAGTATTTGCAGGGCTATCGGTCACTAGGAAATCCGGGCTGTTCCACAGAAATTCTCATTTTCCTTCTGAGAGGCTCTGAAGGATTTTGATGAGATTCTCCAGGCCAAAAATGTAGCCGTGGTCCGGCCCGTCGTAGGGGGTGGGGCTGCTCTTGGAGCCTTTGAAGGTGGTGTGGGCAAAGTCAATCATCCGCACGTCCACCCTGGCGGGGTTCGCGCCGTGTGTTTTCGGGAGGGGAAGGTGATGATCCAAGGGGGCCGCGCTCTCCTTGGGCTCCTGCCCGTCGTAGATGATGAGGAGGGAGCTGGAGTAGAACCTGTAGGAGCTTTGCTTCCTGATGACAGAGAGCAGGGCCTTGAGCCGCAGGATGATGGGCTCCAGCAGGTCCGTGCGCAGCTGGTTCCCGGTGCACAGGAACTGGCGCAGGGTTTGCCGGAACCCCTCCGGGGAGAGCTTCCTGCCAAAATACTTGTCTTTGCACAGGAAATGGCCAGTGTCCGCCTGGTAAACCTGCAGGGGGGAGAGCAGGAATCCACGGAGTCAGGGATTGGAGTCCTGAGCTGGAGGGGACCCGCTGGGATCACTGAAGTCCAGCTCTGCTCACAGAAAGGTGTCGGACACCACAAAGGGACATGGGGTTTGACACTGTGCTGCTTTGTATGTGCCCATAATCATCACTCTCATTATATCCTTCAGGCAGGGTTTTGAATGTTTTGGAACCTGCTTGAGCAGAGTGAGAGAAGGAAATGCATGGTTTGGGTTTCTGGGGGGGGTGGATTTCAAGCAGGAGAAACCATCACACTGAGCCCAAAATGAGCCCCTGGCTCTCGCAGCACCAGGACGAGGCGGCTCAGTGAAGGCACGAGCAGGGCAATGCAGTGCTTTTTGGGGTTATTTTTGTGCAGCAGCCAAGAGCTGAGCAGGAGAGGGGAATCTGTGTCCATGTACAGGCAAGTTCTCAGCTGGGGTAAACTGGTTCCAGCTGCTCACACTGGTGGCAGTGGTATGGGGAATAGGTTACCCTGCATGTGCTGTATTCTACACCCTTCCCTAAGCGTCCTCTCCTCTCTGAGAGCTCACAGAGCTGAGTGACCAGTTCTTACTGTGTTGGGGGGGAAAAGAGAATAAAACTGCTTCAGTTCACAGCAGCAGAAGTCCCTGGAGGTTTCCAGCTTGGCTCCAAGCTGTGTCTGGGGCGGACACCAAGGGGCTGGGGGCTCTGCCTTACCTGCATCCCGCAGATGCGGACGCCCAGCGAGGCCGAGGTGCTCTGCTCGCACTTCTTGATGTGCCGGGCTTTCTTCTCCTCCGAGGCGTCATCCCCGTGCTGCCGTGTGCCCATCTTCAGGTCCAGGATACAGGGGTAGCTGTACTTGGATACCACGTTCTCCAGCAACAGAAACTCTGGGCATGAGTTAAGGGAAACCCAATATTTTCGAATTCTAATTGAAAGAGGCCTTAAATCAAAGCAACTGCTGACGCTCCCCATAACAGCTCACAACTGTAATGAGACTTTCTGAGCCAATTTCTCCTCCGTGTCATTGCTATGGGCCTCTCGCTGCCAATTCCAGTTAATTTACTGTACTACAGTCCTACCAATTAAAGCCCCAACAGCTCCATTCTCCGGTGACACCGTAGCCCTGGGCTGTCACTCCGACACCTTCCCTCGGCGCTGAGCTCGCTCTGGTGGGTGGGGGAAGTTGTTAAACTCCATTACTCACATGACTGGTGGGTAATGGAGTGTAATAGGAAAATAAAAGGCGAGGCAGCTGCTAATTCCTGCATAGTTGTGTTTTTAAATATATGCCAAGGGGATCCTTGACTTCTGCTGAGAACTCTTCATGGGAACTGGGTTTTTTCTTTTTTTTTTTTTTTTAAGCAGTGGGAGAAGATGACAGAGAACATTCTGTATTTTCCCAGGGTCTGTGCAGAGTGTCCCCCTGCAATAAACCATGCATTGATTCCGAGCTGTTATTTGCAGCCAGGACTGTGCTGGAGGGGAGGGAGGAGAAAGGATACGATGAAGTTTGTTCTCGTTGTGCTTGGAGGACATGCGGTTCAGGTGCTGCCTGTGACAGTGCAGTCCCCAGGGGTTGTAGCTCTTTCTTTCTGGCTGGTTTCCATTTGCATCTTCCAAAAGGGAGTCTGTGTGGTACTGAAGGTCTGTTCTCAAAAGCACCTTCCCCGAGCAGCTGGGCAAAGCACACAAAGGAACACACTGGGTTTAGAAGTTCCAGAGGAGAATATTCCCTTCACTCATTTTTTTTTTGTGGAGCCTCAAACTTAATAAAGTGAATTTTCAGGGGCTCTCAAAGGAAACATATTGATCATGTCCAACCTGCAGAGATCCTTTGTTACTCCATAACAGTAATTTTCAGAAAGGCAGCTATTTCTGCCTGCCAATATTTTCTTTCATTATAATTTAGAGTGCATTGGCTCCCATGAAAAGCCATTCACAGCCCCAGTGACCAGGGATCTCTATTTATCCACCTAACAGGCACAGCACAGGCAAATGGTCCAACAATGGGAATTATTCCCAATCTAGAGGGGCTGGCTCCAAGGACGGGAGGAGGGAGCAGTGAGGAGATTTGTTCTCCTTGGGGGGTCATTCCTTGGTCTCACTCATCCAAAACCCATCACTCCCATTGCTCCAAAGGCAGCAGTTCCATGGTGGTGGTGTTGCACCTGCAGTCACAGCTGCCCCAGGTGAGTTCTGAAGCAGTTTGGGATGAAGGATGTTTTGCAGAAAGCCTCTGCAAACCCAAAAGTCGTGGTGTGCTGGAAGCACCGTGGTGCCTTCCCAGGAGAGCTCTCCCCTGGGATGGGATGAGACTGAAGCCCCTGGAGTGCTGCACAACTGTTGCCAGCAGAAGGGTGTTCCCAGCTCAGTGACTGCTCTCCTGGGGCTGCTCCTCCCTTGGAACACGGTGTGCTCTGAGTTGGGCTGAAAGCCACGTTTGAGGCAGATATTTGAGCAGCAGCATCTCAGCCACAGCCAGATCCCCCCTGCTCCATCCCCAGGCTGGGCAAGAGCAGAGCCATGGACACCCTGGGCTGGGCTCTGCTCTTCTTCACCTCGGCCTTGGGGCTGCTTTTGCCCCTGTGGCCACCAAACCCCTCCCAGACCCCAGCCCACCCACTTGGCAGGAGAGGAGCAGGGGATTGGCAGGGAGTGTCCCACCCGTGGCAGACCCTCACCTGTCTCGGAAGGTTTTGGTGCCCTGGGTGTGGCTCCTCTTGACGAGCCCGTGCTCGGTGCCAGGGCTGGCCACCAGGGTCAGGTTGCCCAGACTGTCCTTCTTGAGGTGCACTGAGACAACACCTGGACAGAAACAGGAAAAACAAATGGGAATGAGACCCGTGGATTGTCACAGAGGCCTGGCCACCACCTCACCAGCCCAAGGAAGCCCAGCCTTGTGGAGAGGGCTGCCCAGCTGCCTCCTCATGTTTGGTGGCCTGTCACAGTGATCCCCGTCTTATTTCAGGCCCAATAAACACCATTAGTCTGAGACCCTGAAAAACAGCCTCGGGGATTTCAAGTGTTCCTCCTTTCAAGGCTCAGCTTGGCACCTGCCTCCTTCCACACCACATTCCTTTGTCCTCCTCTGCTGTGCCCCAGGTGACCCAGAAAAGCCCCCAGCTCTGGACCACAAGACCCCAGCTTATTTAGCACAAGGGATTTAGGTGGGTTTTTTTAAGACAGGACAAGGCTGGAATTGCTTTTCATTGGCAGGAAGCAAAGGGAGGGTTGGGGACAAGGAATTTTCCAGAGACACTCAGCGTGCCAAGTGCTTTTGTTAACTGGAGAGCCCCCAGGAGCAGGGCAGAGATGTGGGCATGGGCTGGCAGTGCTACCCACACACTGCCATGGTTATGTCCTTCCTCAAGGACCAGCACCCAAATATCCCACAGGGGGAAGGATTGTCACACGTCCCATATTTATGCACTAGAGGGAACATGATCGTGACCAGGGGGTATTTTTTCCACCCCAAGTGCTTAAAACACCATTATGAATTTTAGCATTGCAATTTTCCCTGACTCTGACAGGAATCACAGGGCTCAAATGCCAGCCGGTCCATCACGGATTTAGCCCAGTCTGAGCCCATCCCTGGCACAGGGATGGCTGACTCTGCCTCTCAAGTGACAGCACAGGAATGGCCACAGCTCTCACTCCAGCCAGCCCTGACCTTTCTGGGAAAGGCTGATAACACCATCCTGCTCCTGCAGCTCTGTCAGGGCTGGCTGAGCCTCCACAGGCACTGGGGGCATATTTAGAACATGGCCCTTTGGGGCTCAGGGGGATTCCAGCTCCAAAAGAGGGCAGGGAGGGCTGTGGGACCAGCAAAAGCATCACTGGAAAGAGCCCTGCTGGAGCTGGGTTTAACCCAGCTGTGCCCAGGGCACCCTCACCAGGTCTGCTGGGCGTGCAGGGAGATGCATCTCAGCAGCTCAACAAACAAGGGCGCTCTGTTCTCCCAGGCAAAGGTGCCAAAGCAAATAAATATGCAAAATCCCATCTCTGCATTTAAAGTGAGATTACAGAAAGCAAACACAGACAGAAGGCTGTGCCCTCTCTGTGCCTGCCAGGCTCTGCTGCCTGAGGGAGGTTTTCCCCACCTGATTTGCAGCAGCCCCGTGTCCCTGCAGCCACCAGCCACCCCCTCAGACTGGGGGTGCCCATCCCTCCCCAGGTCCTGCCCCCAGAACCCTGCAGCTGGGCTGGATGCACTTCCCTCCCACCCCCTGCTCAGCCACCACAACCATTTCTCTTTCCTTTTGCTGTGCAGTCACCATTACTGTGAACAGACTGGATTAAACGGGCTCATTTTACACTGAAATGGGGGAGGAATATACACAGGCTGCTCTGCCAGGGGAGATGGGGGGTCTGAAAACCTTAATTAGGGGGCAGGTAATATTTTTAGCTCTCCCAACCCTTTGCTCACGGTGGTGCTGGGCACAGGGAGCTCTGCCTTCCTCAGGCTCCAGCATTATCCTTTCCCCAAGTCCCTTTTGTAAAAATCCATATTACTGAGAGCAAACAAATCTCCTCCCAGCCCGGGTGCCTGGTCCGAATTTTCAGGGGATGTAGGCAGCAAAAAGCCAGTGTGTCTCTTGCCTAAATCTAAGCCTTTATATTTTTAAAAAGTCACTGTGAGGCGAGCGGAGCCCTGGATTCCGAATGCTCCGACAGCCTGTAACCTTAAAAACTGTCCCAGTTACTGCCTCAGTCAGCAGGGCTGTGCTCATTTACATAGTGCTGACAGCCTGGCCCAAAAAACTTATATATAGCGTGAAACCAAGAGTTGTTAAGTATCTGCCATTAATATGAAAATTAATGGGGAGATTTTCAAAGGCAAGAGGGAGCGTTAAATTGGAAGGGAATGTGATCCTCTCCCTCCTCCTGGTTGAAAATTTGGGCTTCAAAAAGCTACATCTCAGCCTGGAAAATGCTTTTGTTTCCTGGTGTGATTCCATATGGGTTTGCACATGTCCTGCCATGACCTATGTGTGTAAAACAACTCCCTGAAACATGGCACCAGCCCTTCTCCTTTGCTGCAGCAAGAAAACATCTCTCTGGGATGCATTTGGGTGCATGTCTGTGCTGGCCTTTAGTGCCCCTGACACCCCAGTCCCCTCCTGCCAGCACCAGCGAGGCACCAGTGGGTATTTATGGGTGCTGTCACCACGCTGGTGGCATCCCAGGATCCTCAGGAGGTTTTGCTGTGGAGCTCTGCCCTCCTGGGTTTATTTTTACATTTACAAGCACATTCATTGACTGCCCTGTGCAATGGGAGCCTGAGCAGAACTAGGCTGGAAAACAAGCCCAGCATCCCCCACCAAGCTCAGCTGGGGCAGGCAGGGCTTGAAGGGAGATGGGGAGGGGGAAGCCAGTCCCAAGGTCACCAACCTGCCTGACATGGTGAGGTGAGAGGGAAGGGAGCTACCGGCTCGGGGTGAGGCTGGAATGATATCTGATCACCACTGCACAGAATGTCAACCATTACATAATGCTCCCCGGGCCTAAGAATAGAGATGAGGCACTGGGACACGTGTAAAGGGGTGATGGAACCCTCAGGATCATTCCCGCTGATGCTCATCAGCCCCATCATCCTCGTGGGAAAACTTCCCACCTCTTTAATTGCCTGGGACAGTCAGGAGATGAGAAAACGTGTGTGCCCAGCGCCAGATTGGAGGAGAATTGCTATTTAATTACCCTTCATCACAAAACTCTCGGGGATTTGAAACAGGAGAGAAAAAGACAAAAAGGTATTAATAACCAGGGCAGCCCTGGACTGGTAAACTGGGACTGTTTAACAGCTTTATCAGTGGCACCCAGCAGGGCCCAGCAGCACCAAACCCGGCCCTGCAGAGGAAACCGCCCAGAGGAAACTTGGTTTCTCCCTGAAGCATCTTTTTAATATTGTCCCATAAATCTGCGGGGGCCCTTGACTTTCTGGGAAAGGGAGAGATTGGGCTGGAACTGTGGCTGACTGAGCTCTTTTCTCTAACACCGAAGGACCAAAAGATATTTTAAGTTTTTACGTGACAGCTGAGCTTCTCGCCTCCCCCAAAAACCAGGGTCAGGAGCTTTATGAGCAGCACAAGTCTGGCAGTAAAAGAAGAAATACCGAGGGAGCAAGAAAGAGAAGGAGGGAGGATGCCTTAAAAAGTACCAGCACTGCCCTCCCAGGCACCCCGTGCTGCTTCTCAGTGGCTGAGCTGAGAAATTCAGCTGGGAAGGGGGTTCAGGGCCAGGAGAGCTGGGGGCAGTGCTGGGGAACCGAGTAGAGAGAGGGGCAGGGGGAGGCTCACTGGGAAGGTCTCACCTGTGGCAGGGCGGCTGCCCGGGGTCGGTTTTTAGGAAGGTGAGCGGTCTGTACATCCCCTTACCTTTGTACTGGGGCGTGAACTGCCGCATGGCCCAGGGCAGCGACTCGTAGAAGCTGAGCTCCTGCGACACGAGCGGCTTGCAGACGGTGTGCTCGTCGTAGCGCAGCATGCTCGTGTGCCCGCCCACCTGGTGCACGAAGGGCTCCAGGGGCACGGCCAGGAGCTCGGGGCTCAGGGGCCTCTGGCCCACCATGGGCTGGGGGGTCGCGGGGGGCTGGATCCCCCTCGGCAGCAGCACGGGAGGGTGGGAGCCCGAGCCCGGGGTGTGCAGCGTTGTCACCCGCGCTGGATCTTCACCCACGCTGGGCTGTCACTGCCGGGATCTGCAGAACGGAGGGAATTAGGGAGTCGGAGTGAGAAGGGGGGACAAGCCACTGCAAAGGCAGAGCCAGGCGCCGAGGGCACAGCTGGGTGGGATGAGATCTCAGTGCCCAGGGGCTGGCAGGGAGCCCCAGCCTGAAACAGAGTCCAGAAAACACCCACTTTAGATCTGTTGGGGGCAAAAGAGACAGAAGGGAATGATCAAGAAACTTAAAATGATTTGCATCCTGGTTTTGCCAGCAAAACCCCAGTGCAGTGGATAATAACATCTTTGGAAATCCATTTATGTCCAGGAAAGCCTCCAGGATGTGTTGCCAGGTGAGCAACACCACCTCTGCCAACCTCACAGGACAGATGTGACCAGGGCAGCACCATCACCCCCTCCTCACCCTCCTCACCCAGGAGACAGGAACAGCAGAGGAATGGTGGCACCTCCAGGAGGGACCTGCAGCTTCCCATCACAGGCAGCAGCTCCCAGGGCTCTGCCAGGAGGGCAGCTCAACCCTTCCCCAGAGCCAGCAGGTACAACCTGACCCTGGAGCTGGATCCGATGACACACATCTCACAGCAGGAGGCAAAGCTCATGATCCCTGTGGGTCCTTTCCACCTCTGTGGTATTCTGTGATCTCTGCTGCCTGAATCTCCCCTTCCCCTCCTGCTGTGGTCAACCCTCGAGCAAACAAGCACCTGGTGCAGGTGCCAGGTTTGTTTTGCACCTGGAGAGCTGGGATGGAGAGGGCTGAAGGCAGAGGAGGGGGAGAACAACCACTCCTACCTCCAAACCCACGAGCAGCTCCTTTATCTCCCCTAAGGTGGGATTTTTCCCCCCCATTATTCCATTCTTTGGGGAGGAGTTCCTGCTCTGCAATTACCTTACCCAGGGGAGCAAAGCCAGGCCTGAGCCAAGCAGTTTCCAGCCGGGAAGAAAGAGGCTCTTCGGAGCCTTTCCAGGAGTTAATAAAAGCATTTGGCATTTTGTTAAGTTGTGACAATTTTTAAAGAGGATTTTCTGCCTCGAGACCTGCAGGTTTGTTGTGGTTTGTTTTGTGTGGTTTTTTCCCCCTCTTCCCTTCCTCAAAAATAAGGAGAAAAGCCAAAAGCAAACGGATTTGTCATAACACCTCTTTGGAGCAGAGCACAACATGACTTAAATCCTTTATTGCTTCAGAGACGTTGGTCCAAGGCTGAAACTCAGCTGTCACAACCCCCTGACAGCTCTGGCAACCTTGGCATTCCGAAGGGAGTTGGGGAAAAACACCCACACTTTGATAAAGCTCTGAATGTTTTCTCCCAGGCAAAACTGGGAGCAGGATTTGCAGGAGGAGAAGGAGGTTCTTTTCAGGGAGTTCTGTTCGGAAGCAGCTCATCCATTCGGAGCAGATAAATGTTCCCACAAACACTGAGCTGCTCTGAGCTCCCCTGAAACAAGACACTTGAAATAAATCACTTCCACTGGCTCAAGGTATCGCAAATGCCAAGAGATATTTACGTCACTAAAAATACACAGAATTACAGATAAATCCGTGTCCTCCAAGCAAACCAGAAGCCTTCAGTATTTTTCCTTGAGCTAAAGGAAAAGCAGCCCAGGTGCTGCAGGTGGAGGAGAGCCAGAAAGTATTGGGGAAGGAGAATAGACAGAATATTTCTCCAGAAAAGAGATGAGGCTTGGAGCAACCTGGTCCATGGAAGGTGTCCCTGCCCATGGAAGGGGCTGGACCTGGATGAGCTCTGCCTGGGTACAAGCCCGGGCTGTTGGGGACCCTCTGCTCCCCAGGTACTTCACCTTACACCCTGCTCTCACTCAGGGGCAAACAGAAGAGTCTGAGCTAAGCAGGTTATTTATTCCCAACTCCAAATCCAGCCAAAAAACCCCAAGCAGATTAAATTCCCTAATCTTTAATTAGCACCTACTCCAGCCCATCCCAAAAGGAACTCGTCTGGCTCCCAGTCCAGGAGCAAAATGCAGCCAGCCCGGCCCTGGGAGAAAGCCCTCACCTGGAAACCAGCTGGGTCCTTGTGGCAGAAATCCTCAGGAACATTGAAATCACTTTAAGAACAAGAGTTCTGTGCACAGAACCATGCTCTTAGTGCTGCACCTCGTGGTCACCTTCCCCTCTGGGACCTGGTTCCCCTGAGCATCCCAAAGCTCCTCTGCAGAGTCGGGGTTTGAGCACTGCAGGGGCTGCAGGTTCTTTTTGTGCTTCATTAACAGGCAAGGCAAGAACGTGGCTGAGCTCTGTGTGTCCACTACTGGAGCTGCCCTGGAGCCCAGGCCAGCCCTGCACCGAGCACCCAGAGCAGGGACACGGTGCCACCACCCAGAGCTGGGACACGGTGCCACCAGCCAGAGCTGGGACACCCAGCGCAGAAACGGGCACAGGTCCCCTCACCCCCCTGCCCAATTTCCCCTCACACCACCCAGCACCACCAGCCCCTCCTGCCCAGCCCGGTGCCTTCTGGTGGTGCCACGAGCACGATGGAGAACCAGGAGCCCCCAGGCCCATGTCTGCAGCCCCTGGGCTGTTCCAGAGGTTCCCAGCAGCCCCCCAGTGCCAGATGTCCCTGCTGCTCCCGTCCCTTCCCGCCAGCCAGGGCTGTGCTTGGAGCCTTCCTAATAACATCCTGCCCACCCTCCAAAGTCATGTTCACCCTGCCCCTCCTGCCCCTTCCCCGCCCTGGCTCTCACCTGTGTGTGCAGGTGAGACACCTCCCTTGGAGGCACCTCGGGGTGCTGCTGGTGCTGCTCTCTCCTGCTTCTCACTGTGTCTCCAGGGTGAGGAATGAGGGAAGGGTTGGGCATGGCCCAAGTGCGGCGGCGCTGGCAGGAGCCCGGAATGTCCAGCTGACAGCTGAGCTGTGCCCGGGAGAAACCCTGCGTGGGACAGGGATCAGCCCAGGCCAGGGCTCGGGACCTGCCTGTGCTCAGCCTTCCAGCAAGGCCACACTCCAGCCTCTTGGGCAATCAGCTCTCCAGGAAAACAACTGGCCCTTTGGGCCAGGCTGTTCTGCACTGACCCACCCCCGTGTTTACCACCTCCCTGCAGAGCGGGCTGGGGCTGGGGCTGGGAAAGGGATGGATATCCGGAGCTTCCCGGAGCTCCCAAACCCACCTGCTGGGTGGGAAAACACGCCAGGGAGACTGGGGAGGAGAGACCCAGGGGCTGCGAGCCAGGAATGGGGTGGTGAGGGGCTGGGGTGCTGTGGGACACCAAATCACCCATCTTTGTGGTATTTATGGCAAGGGGGGCAATGCCCAGGGTGAGAGGAGGGTTTGCTCAAAGCTGGGCAGCAGGTGAGAGGATCCAGAGACATGGGAGCAGTGTGGGGAATGGAAAAATCCCAGGAACTTCCTGCCAGGGCCAGACTGTCTCCTGCAGCCAGGCAAGGACAGCGTGGTGTCCTCTCCAGCGTGTGCCCAGGGCAGGCTCTGGACATGTTGTGCCAGCCCCTGCACCCCAAGGAGAGGGACCCATGTGTTATTTAGGAGATCACAAGGCAAACACAGCCTGGGCAGTGCCTGGGACAAGGAGGGGATGTGCCCACTCCCACCCCCAGTCCCAGACCAGTCCCCAACAGGACCTTGAGGACTTCAGCAAACCCCTGCCCAGGCCTGGGGCCCCAGGGCTGCCATGGGGGCTTTGCAGCAAACGGCAGGAGGTTGGGAATTGCGTGTGGAATTACACCAAACAGGACCATTTCCTAACCCTGAATATATTGCAGTTGTAACTTAGCAACCTCAGCTGGGGAAAAGCATCCCGACAGGAATGCGGGTCCTGAGGAGATGCAGCCATGCATTCCTTTTCTGTTCCCAAACCTTAGACACGACTCTGGCCAGAGGAGGCAGCTCCTGACAGCCACAGAGCCACCCTCCTGTGCCGCTGGAAATGCCCCCCTTTGTCACCCAGACCCACAGGATGAGATCAATTAAACATTTCTCAAACCAAACATGAGCCAACCATGTTACACAACAGTGACTGAGGGACCACTCCTTCCACTTCAGGGGACCTGGGAGAAGCTGGAACTCGCAGATGTTCCACCAACACTCAGGAAAATGAGCCCTGAAGACAACCTGATTTACCATCAAGATGTGCTTATGTGCAACAGCCTCGGAGCAGGGCAGGGACATCCATCCCACTCCATCCTCATTACTTCCCTCATCACTTACCAGTCTTCCTATACCATCACCTGGCACATGTCCCAAAAGTCCACTGAGCTCACCACGGCCTGAGGGTGCCCCAAGGCACAGGAGCAGCAGCAGCTTCTGGGAAATGGAGCTCCCTGGGGCAGATCCACCTGATCCGAGCAAAACCACCTGGAACAGTCTGTGATTTCTCCATTAAAAATAAAGGTAACAATTATTTGTAATAAATTTATTTTTTATATTGATTTACAGAGCTAAATGGAACATATAAACAGCACCAAGCCATTGAAGTTTGTTCTACAAAACCAGGTTTAATACAAAAGGATGACGGCAACGCCTCACTCTGCGCTTCTGGACGGTTAAAAAAGCTCACCCAAGCCCCACAAAGAGTTTAAAAAGGTTTAAGAATGTAGGCACCAGTGTTTGAGAGAATTTGTATGGCAGCAGTGACAATCTTGTTACATTGTGGGAGAATCAAGGCTGCTTTCATTTTATTCCCTATTTATTACAGTGGGAGGAGCTGATCCTGCCCCTGAAGAGCTGTTGAGTCTCCTGCCCAAACACCCAATTTTCACAACCAAAAATGTGGGGTGACAGTCAGCTCCACACAGGATATTCCTCATTTAATGGGAAAGACCTCCCTGTGTTTTATTCCTGGAGGAACCCACTCCCTCCACCCATTCCGGGGGATGTCCAGGAGCAGGAGATCCCTGTGGATCCCCAGCAGCCCAGGGGGTGCCAGGCAGACTCCCCACCCAGGGAGGTGTGGGGAGAGCTGCAGACCCTGCCAGGGGAGCAGGGACTGGCACAAGGAGCAGGGACGTGCCATCCCCTGCCCAGGAGGGAGCAGGGCTGTGGCTGCCCCAGCCCACCCAGAGCTCTCCGTGCATCCAGCCTCGGGATGATCTCCTCAAGGAGAACAACATCCCCGGGACACAGGGCTCAAATCAACACTGGCTTCACCCTGCAGTTCTCCTGCCTGATGCCAGGAACGGGTTTGGTCCCTGCAGCCCCACGAGCTGTTGCACAGCCCTGGGAAGAGCAGAGCAGCCACATCTCTGCTGAGCCCAAACTGCCACACACTGGTGCCATTTCCTTGGAAACAAACACTCGTTTGCTGGACATGAAAAGCAGCTGAAGTAACCGAGTGATTACAGACACAAGACACGGAGCAGCAGGGCCGGGAGCTGCTCCCGGGACCCGCGGGGGCTGCAGGAATCCTGCAATCCCTGTGCTGGCACATCCCTGCTCCAGCACAAGCATAGACATTGCAGCTGCCCAGCATAAACATGAACATTCAGTCCTCAAAGCCCTCCCAAAGCTGCCCTTTAATAGCCACAGACCAATCCCCGTGGCTGCAGCCACAGCAAAGCGCCTTTGGAAGCTTCCGATATCCTTTATTTTTCCACCCGAATTCCCCCCACCCCCCTAAAATCATAAAGCACACAGACTGCAGACTTAAAAGTGTAACAGGGTCACAACCTCTCTCCATCCCCCCAGCCCAGCCCAAACCACCAAGGCACGTGAGGCTGCCTCCCTCCTCCAGGCCCAGCTTCACTTCATTCCCCCTCTGCCCCACTTCGGAAGGGTGAAGCCAAAACATCTTCCTCGCTGGGAAGCAGCTTTCATCCCTCTTTGTCCTGACTAAGACAGATTCTAACAAAACACACCTGAACTGCCACCCTAATGTTTCCATGGGAAATGTCATCTTTAAGCACATAGCCTAGTGGACACTGCCACCAGTTGGCCTTTGCAGAATTGAGGTCAAATTTTGCACCCCCGGGCTCTGGCAGAGACGCCCCAGCCCTCGAGAGCAGCTGTGCTTTTACTCTTTGTAAGTCGTTGCTCGCTTGCCACGGGAGCCAGGTCTCTGTGGAAGGCTCACTTTGGTGCAATTCCAGCTTCCCACCAGCTCAAGCCCATCTTCTTTCCAAGCCAACGTTATTGCCCTGAATTTGCGTGTGAAGATTTTCAGAAAGAAGAGCAAACAGACACGTGCAACCCCAACCCTCGGGCCCTGCTCCTCCCACCACCAGCGAGGGGCCTGTCCCCTTGCAGAGGTCCATGTCCACATCCACATCCACAGCTGCTCCACTCCTGCTCCTCCTCAGTGCTCTGAGTCCGAGAGGTAGGAGGGCTGAGTCCATCTCCACACCAGCATGTCCTCCCCGGCCACCCTGTGGGACTCTGTCTGGATCCGGGACTCGTTGGAGGCCAGGAAATCCACGGCTCTCTCCCACACCCGCTTCATCTTCTTTCTGCAAGAAACAGCAAGAAAAAGAAGGAAATTAGAATCACAACCTCACTGTGCTTCCCTGCCTACAGCAACTGTGGCTGTGGATCCAAGCACCACTGGCTGCCTCCCGCTCCCTGTGCAGGCAGGGAAGGAATCCAACCACAATCCTGCTTTAGAGCAGATTTCAGAGCAGGGCAGGGATACACAGGTCCTGCCTGGAGGGAAGGTGAGACCCTCTGTCAGTGACAGTGGATTTCAGGCTCAGTTCATATTGCAAAGGGGTTCAGTGAGCAAACTGCCCTCCCCCTTCCTGCAGGAGGGATCTCCCCCAAGGGGACACTGAGGATCTCCCGTTTGGGATCCAGTTATTCTGGACACCTCACACCCAGGGACCGGTTCAACAGCTGATGCTCCATGTCCAAACAAACCAAATCCAAGTGCTGCTGGACAGAGCAATGACAACACACCTGTGGGACTGCACAGAGTGCCAGCCCCAGACTGTCCCTTCGATTTGCACCAGGTTCAGGCACAGCCTCAGTTGTGTCCAACCCTTTCCTGACCCAAAGGCTCCAGCCTCCTCCTGCAGTGCAGCTCCCAGCACTCAGCTGCACTTCAGAGCTGTGCTGAATCCCATCCCAGCCCTCCTGAGGGCCCAGATCCAGCTCACCTGCTCTGAGGAGGAATCAGACTGTCCCGGACATGGAAGATGCCAACGTAGGGGTAACGTTCCAAATTCCGTTCCCATTCCTTGTAGTGGTCCTGGACAACAGCTGGGGGGAAGGAGAACAGAACAGTGAGAGCTCCACACTGCAGGAAGCAGAGCAAGGCTACTTAAACTCACAGAGCTCCTACCTATGATCTTCTTCACCATGTCATACATGGCTTGTTCCTCTTCCTCCATCTTCCGCCAGCGATACCTGAGGAAGATCAGGATCCCCCAAAGAGTGATCAGACCTAGGAGAATAAAAACAAACAGAATTCAGTAACTGCCAGGTGTGTATTGCTGGAAGCAGTTTTAGTTCTGACACTGCTCTCCCCAGAGGCAGCTTTCACTCCCTGTGACTCAGGCCTGCCTGGAACTGAACCCAAGTGATTCACTTTGTACCCCAGTGCAGCTGCACCCTAAAATCCCTTGGTACTGACCACCCCCTGCAGCAGAAGAGCACATGTGGATGTGGGATGAGGTGGTTGGAAGGCCTCAGCATGGAGCTCCCCCCCAAGAGAAACCTCAGCACAACCACAGTTCTCCAAGTCCCAGAGGAGTCTTTGCCAGAGGCCTCCCCACAGTGATCACTTTGGAAGGCTGTCAGGCTTCACTGCTCCAAGGAGAGCTGCTTGATAAGGAAATAAAGCCTGGGGCTCCAGTGCCAGCCCAAAATTCAGATCTATATGGACAGTTTAGCACTGACAGTGCCCCCATTAGAATTCAGCACCTCAGTCTCTGCAATGAACAAAACTGTCCCCTGTCCCCCCCTCCCTGTCAGGCTGGATTATAAACTCCTCCAGTCACACAGCTCTCGTTATCACCTCACTGGGTAAAACCTCTGTCTCAGCTGAGGCACAACACACTATTCCAATAAAACCTCCAACCCTGAAATGCTACAAGTCATTATTAAAGAGGCTGGAAGACTTTGGGGCTTAGAGCAAGAAAAAAGAAAAACCGACTCCTCTAGGTAAGTTAACACACTTATTTTGCAGCCCATAATAATGGATACTTGAGGAATACCCAGAGAGCTAATCAGCTGGCTGATTTAAAGCACGTTTTAAGCACTCAGAGCACAAGAGCAGTGCTGCGGGTCTCCCTGTGCTGCCAGAACAAAGGTTAATTAGACATTAACTCATCAGCAGATTCATTTCACCTCTGTTAGTCATCTCCTATGGCTGGGAACGTGTGTGTGTGCACAGGG
Source organism: Corapipo altera (assembly GCF_003945725.1). Lineage (NCBI taxonomy): Eukaryota > Metazoa > Chordata > Aves > Passeriformes > Pipridae > Corapipo > Corapipo altera. The sequence continues at coordinate 3,886,729 of NW_020884933.1, forward strand.
CTCGTCCCTGCAGCGGGCAGGGGAGGCTGAGCACTCCCAACTTACTCCAGAAGAAGAGGAACAGGTTGGTGATGGCCGTGACCACGGCGCGGCGGAAGCGGCAGCCGAGCCCCATCTGCGGGCGGGCAGATTCCAGGCAGAACACTTCCTCCACACTGGAAACCGGCCCAGCCAGGTCTCTGCCTTTCAGCCTGATGGGAAGAGGCAGAAAATCTCACTGAGGAGAGCAGACTCCAACTGCAGTCTTTAATCAAGGCGGGGAGAGCAAACAGACTGCAGATGCGGTAACTCCTCCCGCGCAGCACATGGGAAACGCTCCGACAGCCTCCTGCTCCTGCCACAGCAATTTCCCTCCTGCTCCTGCCACAGCATTTCCCTCCTGCTCTTGCCACAGCATTTCCCTCCTGCTCCTGCCACAGCATTCCAGGACTGGCTGCTTAGCAAGGGGTGGATATGGCTGCGGAAAGGCAGCGGGGCTGGAACTCCCACCGGCACACGGGAGCCTCCCGCTGCAGCCTCTCTGACAGCCCCTCTCAGTGTGCACAAGATTAAACTCGAAATTGGATTCCCACCTCCCAGCACAGAGATGGAAACGTTCCCCGAGTCACTGCTCCAGAGCTGGGGGAGGCCAGGGAGCTCGGGCTGTTCTCCTCAGCACTGGGGAGCAGGAACAGCTCAGCTACAACAGCGAAGAGCATCAGCTGTGTCTGCAGGGAGGGCACCACTGCCAACCACCCCCTGCACTGCTGCTCCCCTGAGCCCTGACCTGCTCCCAGCTCCCCCTGCCATCCCCTCACAGGGATCCAGGGGAGAGCCACCAGATCCAAAGCAATTGGACCAAAGGGGATTTTATTGAAGCTTCTAATTCTGTCTGCACTGAACAACCCATTAGACAAAGAGGTTTTCCCAATTCATTAGTGCTCAGCTCACAAACTGCTGACAGCTCGGATTTGATTCTGGATTCTACAGGAGCTGGAGACACACAGTTGTTTCCCCCGCCCTCGTCTTATTTACAATCCAAATTCCATGAAAATATTTAAAACATGCAGCAGAATCACCCAGTGCAAAGCTCATTTTCAGTCGTGCCTCTGAGACTAGCACCTGAAAAATAATGTCAAGCAGCAAAAAATGCCAGGGGCAGATTTTTGGGGCTGTTCCACACTCCTGCACGGCACACAGGCTCCAGGGAAGCGCATCCATTTGGGGAACAACAGAGCTGCTAATTATGGAAGTAAAAATGTGGGAGTATATTGTATCCCACAGCTCCTACTCGAGTATAAAAATATAGATTTGAAAACTCTGGATCCCAGACCACCTACAAATCCAGACCTGCCCCTAAGGAAACCATGTCCCATCCTGGGAATTGCACACACCAGTAATCAAAGCAGCAGACACTGTCTGATCCTTGGATCACAGCAGCAGCTGCAGGAATATTTAAGAGCAAATAGAGCAATGGGAATTCCTACAAGGTTTGCTCACCAACCCCATCACTCCAACTGCTGCAATTCAGTTAATCACAGACATATTTAGCAACGTGGAAATGCAAACAACTGTTAGACTTCAGAGTTGGCAGAGACTGGAGGCAGCCCACACTTCCCAGAGGAAGGTAACGGTGGCTGCAGACTTTGGTAACACTCTTTCCTAAGGTTATGGACTGAATGTTGTGGGTTTTCCCTGAAAACCCAGTACTGCTGGCTGAGAAACTCCCCCTCAGTGACCAACCACCAGCCACAGTCAGTCAGACCATCCATTCAGGAGGAATTTCCTCATGGAAGGGCTGTCAGGCAGTGGAACGGGCTCCCAGGGAGGTGGAGGAGTCCCCAGCCCTGGAGGTGTCCAGGGAAGGCCTGGCTGTGGCACTCAGTGCTCTGGGCTGGGGAACAAGGTGGGAACAGGGCACAGGGGGGATCCATGGGCTGGGAGGACTTTTCCAGCCTCAGTGATCCTGTGATTTAATGTGCACTGGGTGTTCTGCCAGAGGGACAACTGACACTCCAGATACCATTCATGGTCCATTCTCCTCTCCTCCTCCTTGGGATTGCTCCAAAGGATCCCAGAGTGTGGGTGACATTCCCTCCTGCACAGAGGGCTTTGCTGGCCAGGGAGCCCCCTGGTCCAAGGATGCAGCTCCACAAGTGCTGCAGCTGAAACTGTGCTGGAGAAAAGTTACCCTGGGAAAAGGAACCACGTGGGTAAGATTCAGAAGGGCTGTAGGTGCAGGACCATGGGCAGGACACCAGGACCACCATTTCCAAACCTCACAGGAGGCACAGCACAACCACTGATGCCACAAGCAGCCCTGGCCTCCCATTCCCATCTCTTGTCCCAGCAAGACATCCCTGGACACGGTGTCCTGCAGCCAGGGCTGGGGATCAGACCCCTGGAGAGCTCAGTTGCCATTTTGCTGCAGGGCTGTTGTTCTCCTCTGGAAGTTTGCCCAGCAGGCACTGCCACAGCCAATCCCACATTACCTGCTGAAGCCCAACGAGGTCTGGAAGCTGAAGGGCACCCACAGACCTGTCCAATTACACAGCAGCCAACCCTGAGAACTGGAACTTTGACACACTGGGCTTCCACTTACCAAATTCCCAAATCCTTGTTGCTGTTCAGTATCCAGTGCAGGGCAGCTTCAAACTTCTGTGGGGAGCTACCAGTAACATTCTGTGCAAGGAATCCATAAGAAGATTAGTTCTCCATTCACTTAAAATACTGAACAACATTATTTCATTACAGGAGTGGGAGGATTCCTTCCATATGGTCTGTCCCCAGGTTAATTCTTATCAGAATTCTGCAAACTGGAGGAAGGGGAACTAAGCCTGAAGGTCTGCCTGGACTAAAGTCTCCTGACTGGGTAGATGATGCATGAAGCACTCTGTGAAATAACACCATCCCAGACTGTTAAGACTAACCACTAAATACAACATAATCTTACTGACAGTTTACCAGGAAAGAAATGGAATGCTAGATCAGAGCACTCTGTCTCCTGACACTTTGGGGTATAGAAAAATCCTTCTTCTGCCCAGCCCTCAATCCAGGGAAATTTCTGGTTTCAAAAGACTGATGGCTCCAGTGAAACAACAAACCATTAAGTTAAGATTTACAGGGGCTGAATCACAGATGGAGGAGAAAATGATTTTCAAAAGAACTGCTGAGAACAGGACTGGCCAAAGGGGAAGGGAGAGATATGGGAAAGAATCAAACCAGGATGAGGGAGCAGAATGGATGGTGAATTGCTTTAGTGTCTATTATTTATTGCCTTATAAGAGACTAAGCACTAGGTCATAACAAAGCTGCTCACAGCCTACTCACCATCACGTGCTCCTTCGCCTCACTAACCCAAATGCATTTGCTTTTTAGATTCTCAGGGTTTCCACATTCAAAATTACCTGGTAAAAAAGTCAAATAGAAATAACGTTTGGAAAAAAAGCCCTTGAACAGCTCAGAACTACACTCTGAATGTACACCAAGAAATACTCTCCTTTCCAATCACTCCAGCCCTGAGCAGAATGACTCCAAGGTGAGATTTATACTGCAGGCAGATCAGATTATGACTATTAATAAAATGCTCAGCCACTGCACATAGGTTAGATAAGGGCAATCAAACCACACTTTGGAGCTGCTGTTGGATAAGGGCAATCAAAGCTCACACTCCAGAGCTGCTGAACACAGAATGAGGGGGGACATCCTGTTTGTGCCCCTTGCAGAGCACAGAGCCATGTCTGGGCCCTGGTGCCCTGCAGAGGGGCTCCTGCCACCAGGCATCAGGGACTGCAGAGTGCAGCTAATGACCAGCATTCAAAATGCTCCCAAGGAGCCCAAATCACAGCTCTGCCTTCCACCCAGGCACAGAAATGCTGGCGAGGAACTAAATCCTCTAAAACTTGCCTCACCAAGTTGACTAAACAAATGTGCTGAGAGACTGAGTAAATCTGGTGGAAATCCGGCAGCTGCCGAAGTCAGATTTGAAAAGATTTAGGAATTATGTGCAGCTTCAGCATCCAAAGCCTTCAGCCTTGAGGTCTGAAATATGGAAAATGGAACTGAAACACTTTTACTGATTACCACTGCTATGGATCTTGCTGAACAAGTCTCCACTCATGCACTGGATTTCTAGCAGCCTTCTCCATCCCAAAATACCAGTGATGGGCTGGATTTACTCAATATAGTAGAGACTGAGCTGGAGCCTCTGTGGTGACAGAAGAGAGAGGCATTCACACATCTGCTGCCACATTTCAGCAGAAAACGACAATTTCTTAAGCCACTTTTACTTTGTTTGTAAGAACACACCAGCTTACACTTAATGGCTCTGAGTGCCTTGAAGACAATTTCAAGATGTTGGTAGAATCATAAAACCAACTATTTCTACCTCAAATTCCCAGCATGTCAAGTGCAAACCAGGCCCACTCACCAGGGCAGAGCGATACGAGTGCATCAGCCGAGCACTAATCAGAATAAAAATAACCTCACCTTTTCCTGTTTTCCTATTACCTGACTTCCTCAGAGCTCTTCAAAGGGAACTGACTGTTCCAGAAACCACTCTCTCCAAAGTGAGGGTAGAAAGCACCAGGGAGAGGCAGTTCCTGCATGCCCAGGAGTTCTGTGAGTGACTGAACTCACCTGCCTGCACGGACAGGTAGTTGTAGAGCTCGTGCAGCACAGCCATGGTCACGTCCCTCTGCTTGGCCTGGCAGAACTGCTGGCAGAGACAGGAGCAAACATGAGCAGTGGCAGTGGGACAGTGGGAGAGCAGCTACAGACCCCACAGAGAGCAGCAGTGCAGTCTGGCTCAGTCCTGCCCCACCAGCTCCCACCAAACACACCCACAGCACACACTGGCAGGTCCCAGTCAAAGGTGACCTGGGGAATCCTCTGCAAGTCCCTGCCCCTGGCAGGGGGTGGAACTGGGTGAGATTTAAGGTCCCTTCCAGCCCAAACCAGTCTGGGATTCTGGGATTCTACAAAGTGCCACCGACCAGCCCAGCCCAGCCCAGCCTGCAGCACCAGCCACCCGCTGGGATGGATCTGTGGTCCCCAAAACATCCCAGCCACCAACCAGGACTCGGAATCCAACAGGAAATTTTCTCACTCCTAATCATAGAATCCCAGACTGGTTTGGGTGGGAAGGGACCTGAAAATTCATCTTGTTCTGCCATGGGCAGGGACACCTTCCACTAGCCCAGGTTGCTCCAAGCCCCGTCCAACCTGGCCTGGAACACTCCCAGGGATGGGGCAGCCACAGCTTCCCAACAATCAATCCTGACAGAGGGAACAAGCTGTGCAGACACTCCGTTCAGGGAATTAGCTGGATTAAATCTTGTACTGTTAAAGCTGCAAACAGCTTTATTGCAAACCAATATCACTTCTGGTACAACTGTTAAAGAAATTGATTCACATAATTGGGAATTTAAATTTTTATCTTTCGGAGTCTCATACACATTCCTAATTTAATCTGGCCCATTAATTCCAAGCCATCAAGTCCCAAGTTTTCTGTAAAATGATAGAATTAATCATTTTACAGCAATACTGCTATGGGTGGATGTTACACAGAATAATCACTGTTCTGTGAGAATCCCCCAGACCTGAAGATAAATAAATAAATGCTTACATCATCCGTGCTTTTGTCACAATCCACAGGCAAGAGATTAACTACGAGAGAGAAGAGGGTGAGTTAGCTGGCTGCAAGTAAGAGCTTTGATCAAGAGAGTAATTATCTTTTAAAAGAAGGTTCTGCTTTAAAGCCTGATGCTGCTGTTGTTAATCTCCCTCGGGCAGCACCTTGCAATGCAAATGGCCTGTTCAGGAGCTGCTCTGGGAGCAGCACTGGAGAAAAACAAATAAAAAGGTGCCAGTGATGAATCTGGTCAGCTGGGAAGTAAAAACTGGGGCTGGATGCTCTAACAGTAGGCTCAGGATCATCACCTTCCCAACTGCCCCCAAACCCTTCCACGTTCAGCTCAAAGCCATGACATGTCCATATTTCCAGCTGTTCCACCTGGGAAACTCTGCTTTAAAATCAGGTGGTGGGGAAGCCCCTTTCCATTTCTCATGGAAGCTCTGTCACATTTTAAGTGCCCAGTTCATTTGCTGCACTTCCCCTGCCCAGGATGAAGGCTGGGAAGGGCTGAGCCAGCAGAGGGAACACTGAAAGCACACACTGGGTGTTACAGAGACATTGTGTTCTCCATCCTTGGCCTAGCAGGAATCCATAAAATCCATCCTTGGCCTAGCAGGAAT